>NC_134830.1:51078666-51386167 GCF_004210375.1 Tachypleus tridentatus
AATAGTTCATAACTCTAAGATTGAGTATCATGTTAAGTGTGTAAAAGGTTAAGACGTGTGTATTTTGATCCCCACTTGTGCATGTGTGGTTCACTGTTGAAGACATTTTCACTGAACTTTTGTAACGTGAAGGTCACCCATAAGTTGGGCTGTTATTCCTCAGTTTTATGTTTTTAAGAGTTTAACATTCTGGTGTTTATTTTGTTTAAAAACTATTGATTTTTCATTATTGTATAAAATAAAACATATTTATTAAATGAGGATGATTAACCATTATTTTAATTAAAAAAGAAAAAAAGGAGAAAGATGTAATCAACTTGATATCAAAGTTGTCCATTCCCTTTATTAAGTTCACAATACAGAGCAGTAATAAACATACTCCAGGTGTGTTAAATTATGTTTAAAGAATATTACAAACATTATTAATATTAAGAATTTCCTTAACTCATGTTATTACTAAATAGTACATTCAAAAGCTACATTACACTTGTGAAATATGAAAACAATGAAAAGAATTAAGTGAGGCTAAAAACCAGGCTACAGTTTATGTAAAATAATATATGAAATCAGATATAAACAACCACCATAATGAAGTTAATAATTGGAACTGTTTATTTTACCCAGAGGAACTTGGGCTAACAAACTGGTAAGAGTGATATTAGTTATGATAAAAAAATACATTATTTTACCTTATATTTTTTATAGAGAAAGCAATCCTAAATTTTAATTTTCTAAATTAGGCTTATCTATTTAAAATGGCATTAAATTCAGTTCTGTTTTATTGGCTTATGATTACAATTAGTAATGTAATTCAGCATTTTAATAAGATCAGGATGTGGGTGACAGCAAGGTGTTATTTCATATATTCATATTTATTTGAGCTACATCTCACACTTGAATATTGTCATTAACCAGAAAGAACATTACCTGATGTATGAATAAGTGCTTCTTATGTTAGCAAAAATAGTCACAGAGATTTTCAACATAATTTATTTGATAAAAATAACCAGACATTAAATATATTACTGTATATAAAAATAAAGATGCAAAAAGGATACAATCTACCACTAGGTTTCAACTTCCAGACATTAAAACATTACTGTATGTGAAAACTATATATGTAAAAGGATACATTGTACCAGTAGATTTCAAAGTAGATTTCATCAAGTGTAGCAACTTGGGCTGGTTGTCTATGTTATAAATTGTCTCAGAAGTTAGAATGATGTCGTATCTACACCAAGACAAGACAATGAGTTGTACACAAACAAGAAGTTGAATACTGAAATATATGTGAAGGGTTTTAACCCTGAGTAGAGAGAAACTACGATATCTTCACTAAAACACTACAGGTAATACTTCACGACAGAAAGGTGTCATAAAGTAGATACCATCTGATATAGTACAACAAACAAATAAAAGTGACTAGAACAAAACAGTTTATTGGTTTTAGATGTGCATCAATTTTAATGCTGAAAACAATATCTAACCATTTAAAATTATCTTTTTTTTTAATTCTTACTGATGCAATTTCACAAGGTCGGAATTTGGCAATTAAAATATTTACTTTTATAAATGAATTTATTTATAATATATCAGATAGTGTCTGAGGGTGTGACCTACAGCTAATATATCAGATGGCATCTGAAGATGTGACCTACAGCTACTACATCTGATAGTGTCTGATGGTGTGACCTACAGCTAATATATCAGATAGTGTCTGAAGATGTAACCTACAGCTAATATATCTGATGGTGTCTGAGGGTGTGACCTATAGCTAATATATCATACTGTGTCTGAAGATGTGACCTACAGCTAATATATCATACAGTCTGAGGGCGTGACCTACAGCTAATATATCATACAGAGTCTGAGAGTGTGACATACAGCTAATACATCAGATAGTGTCTGAAGATGTTACCTTCAGCTAATATGTCAGATAGCATCTGAAGATGTGACCTACAGCTAATATATCAGATAGTGTCCAAGGGTACAATTGTAGTTAATGTATGATTCAGTGTCTAAGAGTGTGGCCTACAGGTAACACATCAGACAGTATCAGTGTATGACCTCGTAGTTAGTGTATCAGAGAGAGTGTGGCTTCGTGATTATTGTATCAAAGAGAATACGAGGATGAGGTCTTGCAATAAGTGTATCAGAAAGGATCTTATAGTGTAGCCTAATGATTAGTGAATAGAAGATGTAAGGGCCTGTTTTGAGATGTGGTGCTACTAGATATCCTTTGTGATTTCAGTTGTAAATATATTAGTTACATTCAGTTGTGTTATAATTTACTTCAAGAAATGCTCCTCCAGGTGGCATAGTTCATCCTGACGAACCATTGGTTCACTGTTCAACATTAGAGACAGCTAGGTCTTGATATAAAACATTAAGAAATAGTATATGAAATCTTGCATGCTGAAGGTTTAGTTAAAAACAATTAGGAATTTTTTTTATTTATAATGAAACATCAAACTAGTAAACAAATTATGATAGCATTTATTATACTTTTACCTAGATACTAAAATATAGAAAAACAGTGAATGAACTAGCTTGCAGTTTTAAAACCAGTTCCAACTGTCAAACCTATACATTCACAAAATTCTAAACTTTTTTAAATAGTTTAGAATTTAATGAATGATTTTTCTATTACAAACCTGTCATTCTTTAAGTCTAGCACTTCTGTTAAATACTTTCCTACAGCAGTCCAGTCTCCTGCAAAAAACCGACACCTGGTAGAAGCAACGTTTTCTATGGGTCGACTGTTCAGTAAAACATTTGGTATTGTGAGCAGATCCAAAACTTCATAATTCTAGAAGTCATAAAAACAGAATTCTAAGAAAATAGATAAAAAATGTGGTAACCAGTTAGCATAAAAGACCTATAAAACAACACAATGTCAATAAGTTAGGTTTAGAAAGTTTGCACTCTATAGTAACCTTACCCACATGGATAAAAAGCCATGTCATCACATTTGTTGACTCCAATTCAAAATTTTATTCAACCACTTTATGAATTTATGTTAATAAGTTTGGTATCAAATTATTAGATTATAATTAAAGTTTTAGTATTATACATTAATTAATTTTAAATGTAAATATGTTTAATTACAAAGTGTAAAGTTTTGTAAGAATTAAGAGCTCATATTACTGATACTGGCAGACTAAAATATAAAATAATAACCTCCTGTCTTTACTATTTGCCAAGATACTACCTATGCACTGAATCAAAAACAGTTACCCTGCCAGCCTCTTTCCATTTTTGAAAACACTTCCAAATGCATACTTTTGTATATGATGTGTGAATAACCAGAACAAATCTCAGAATGTCCTCCAAGCCTCTGAGAAGTATTTATGTTGGAAACAAGCTAATTTCATTGTAGATTCCAAAATGGTGAAGTGAGTCTTCAGTCTGCTTGAAAGTTTTCTTTTTTAGACCCAGATACAGCATAGTTACTAAGCTTGATAAATTATAATGGAATTCTATGGTTCTGATATAGTAATTTATGATTTGTTGTTATTTCTTATGTACAAAACGTTTCACATCCTGCACTTGTGAAATTTGACAAGGCTTAGCAACATACAACAAGAAGCAAATGAGTTCAAAGTTTGTAACAAGAAGAGATAATTATTTTCTATAATTCTCTATTTACTGTTCTGTATTTTAAGAAAAATAATTAAAATTTAAGAACTTGTTTTTATAAGCAATACTCCATATACATATAATGTTTCATTACTAGAGTAACTGTATTTTACA
This sequence comes from Tachypleus tridentatus, assembly GCF_004210375.1. Classification (NCBI taxonomy): domain Eukaryota; kingdom Metazoa; phylum Arthropoda; class Merostomata; order Xiphosura; family Limulidae; genus Tachypleus; species Tachypleus tridentatus. The sequence continues at coordinate 51,082,420 of NC_134830.1, forward strand.
AAACACAGCCAAGAAAACATATTTTATATTACTGGATATGGTAACATATGTACATATGGACTGCACCAATGCAACTTTTGTAATATTGGTCAAGTATAGTTGGGAGGTCAATAAAATAAAAATATATGTAAATGTATAATGGTATGAGATTTAAGCTATTTAGACTAAAAATTATGTTTTCATGTTATGATTTGTAGACATTCTAGAATGAAAAAAGCATATTTATATCCATTTCCTAATTTTTATGGTGGTTACAAGATCAGTCAAATCTACCAAACTGGTGCAGAAACTCTATAGAGAAAATAATGGATAAAATATAAAGTGTTTTCTTAAAAAACACTTGATAATTATTTGGAGGTTATAAATCTTTTGCATGTGAAATTTGAAAATGTTCAGATACATAAAAGTATTTTTAAGCTTAAAATAAAAATTACCCTGTACATTCCCTAGTCAACATTGTGAAAGAAAAAGTGAGAGAAAAACATTATTAAAACTCAGTAAAACTTGATAAAAAATCTGATATTCTGTGTATGAAAGTTTTGTAATATTTATTGATAATGTGCCAAATTTTATGAACATACACTTCCTAATTTTAAAGATATACCATAAAGTTTCAGCAATCACAAAATGGTTATATGCTAAAAGAGTTAAACAAAATTTTATCTCAAAATGTCAGTATGTTTAGAAAGTTGGCCCTTTACATCAGTGGCAGATTTAAGGTTGTTGTGGTAATTATTGTTGTAGTTTTTGTGGGCCCTACATCCCGTGTAATTTAACATCGAATAAAATTTACAATGGGTCCCCATTAACACCATGGGGCCTGGGGCTGAGCTTCCTCTAGCCCCTACTAAAATACGACACTGCTCTACATTAACCCTTTCATGAAGGGTCACAGGTCAAAGACCATATCATTTTGTTTGTTGACTTGCATTCAAAATTTTATTGTACTGCTATTTTATGAATTTATGAATTAAAAAACACTTAGAATGCAGGTTTTAGCGAGTCACATGGTGTGATGAATTCAGCACTGTTTAAATGTTTGTGAAGTCAAAATACTAAGTCTATATACTTGTACAAATTAGGAACTCATATTACTAATATTGACAAGTTAGAATATGAAATAAGAACCTTTTATCTTTTTATTTTGCTGGGATGTGGCTTATGTACTTAATCAAATACAGTGACCCTGTTCACCACTTTCAATTTCTTGGTTGCTTATATACACTTACTACAGTATATGACATATTTTAACAGCTTAAAATATCCCCAAAGTGGTTTTCTCAGCCATATTAATCTGTGCAAAGGCTACCACTTTATTTAAGTTCAAGGTTTAAAGGAGGTAGGTTGTGTCTTTTGTCTGCTTGAAGTTTCATATTTTTTAAAATCTAAATACATCTTAATTACTAAGCTTTATATATTATAAGGGAATTCTATGGTATCAGTACAGTTATTTGATTTTTTTAATATTAAACTGTGTATATAAAACCTAAAAAAGTTTCATATCATTCACAAACAAAATGTAAAAGGTTTAGTAACCTATGTCCAGCAACAATAGAGTTCAAAGGTCCTAGTGAGAATTGTTTGCTTTACTTCTAGATTTATTGTTCTATATTTTAAGACAAATGAGTTTAATAATTTATTTCTAAATAGTAATAATCTATATATATATTTAATGTATTGTAATTGAAATGTGACTGTATATAACAAATTACTAGTACACTAAAACACAGGAAAGATTAAAGGTCAGTTTTATATTACTGGATATGTAAAATGAGTGCATGTGCAGGTGTCAATGCAAGTCATGTAAAGTTAACTACATATAACTAGAAGGTCAACATAATAAAAAATAATAAATTATATTTCAAAATACAGTGCTGTGAGACTAAAGCTACTCTGACTAAACATTTGCATTTTTGTGTTATCATACGTGGCCACTCTGGAATGAAAAATGCATATTCTATTTATTTCCTAATTTTTATTTATGATGGTTACAAGGTTGGTCAAATGACAGACTCAACATAATCAAAGTATAGAAAATAACAAAATATAAGGAAATGTATGAAATGTATTTAGGATGGTTAGAGATTATGCAAATAATATTCAAGATTTTTGAGACAAAGGATAACCTTTTCAATCATAACATGAAATCACTCTGCACTCAGGCTAGTAATGAAACAGACTCTTATTTTCACAAACAAATCTTTACCAAAAATATATCATTAAAAAATTTGATTGTGTACAAAAACCATGCAATCTTTACTAAAAGTATATCACATTTTGTGAAGATACACATGCTGTATCAAAATTTAAAGTGCAAATACTTAATATGTGCAAATATGTAGACGAACAAGCCAGTTGCAAAAGGATTAAACAATAATTTATCTCTAGATTTACCTCTAAACGTTTAAAACACATTTCTAAATTATAAACACTGCTGGCCAAAATCTTAAGGCCAATGAACATAAAGAAAAAAATATGCATTTTGCATTGTTAAGACTCAACCACTTATTTGAGTAGAGCTTCGAAAGATGAAAATAAGAAAAGGAAAAATAAAAATAAAAAAATTCTTTAGCATTTAATAGGGAAAATGTGAACACTGTGAAATTAGCCTAAATACTAGCTGGTCAAAAGTTCAAGACCATACCAAAAATAAGTTCTAAACAGGGTAAGAAATGCCCAACAAGAGGTCTCAGTATTGAGTTGCATGGCAGTCATTGCGAATAACTTCAAACATTTGCTTTGGCATGGTCAATATAAGCGTTTGCAGAAAGCTGGGTGGAATGTTATTTCAAGTGGTGAAGATGGCTTCACGAAGATCATGCACTGTTTGGAATTGACGTCCATTTCTATCGACTTCCATTGCCATCCACCCCAAACATTTTCAATGGGGTTCAGTTCGGGGAAACACGCTGGATGATCCAAAAGAATCACTTTATTCACCATGAAAATGTCCTTTGTCCTGCAGGCATTATGGATTGCAGTGTTGTCCTGCTAAAAGATCCAATCATTTCCACACAAGTAAGGGCTTTCAGTCAATAAGGATGCTCTCTCCAACATGCCAATGTAGCCAGCTGCTGTTTGATGCCCCTGTATAACCTGAAGCTCCATTAATCCATGGAAGGAGAAAACACCCCAGATCATGATGGAATCTCCTCCACTGTGTCGTGTAGAAACTGTCTCCGGTGGGATATCCTTATCGTCCCAGTAACGTTGGAAGCTATCCAGACCATCCAGGTTAAATGTTTTCTCATCAGAGAACAAAACCTTCATCCACTTTTCTACATCCCATGTTTGGTGCTTCTCAGCAAAGTTTAACAGAGCTGTTTCGTGGTGTAGAAGGAGGCGTGGCCTTTGAAGACGTTTATGGTTTTTAAAGCCTTTCTCTCGTAGATGCCGTCTTATTGTTCTTGAGCTGCATTCTGCATCTGTAAGAGCCTTAATCTGGTTTGACGATCGACTGGTGTCTTGCTGGACAACCCGTTGAATTCTCCTGCTCAATGCTGGCGAAATTTTCTTGGGCCAACCACTTGAAATTCTTGTTCCATATCCCTCAGGGTCTCTTAAGAAATATGCAACAGCAGTTTTACTATGCCCAATCTCACCAGCTATGGCACGTTGAAAGAGACCTTGCTTTTGCAGCTCGACAATTCTGCCATGTTCAAATTCTGTTAACCTTTTAGCCTTTGCCATGTTTTTACCCAATGTAACACAGGAGGTGTCAGTGGGAGATGTTGACAATGCTAATGCTTGAACACAAATGACTAAATTTCGTTACGCGTTTTCTGATTAATGCTTCGTTTCAGTATGGTCTTAAAGTTTTGACCAGCTAGTATTTAGGTTAATTTCATAGTGTTCACATATTCCCTATTAAATGCTAAAAATGTTTTTTATTTTTATTTTCCCTTTTCTTATTTTCATCTTTTGAAGCTTTACTCAAATAAGTGGTTGAGTCTAACAATGCAAAATGTATATTTTTTCTTAATGTTCATTGGCCTTAATATTTTGGCCAGCAGTGTATGCACCAAATTACTTGTGGGTCTGATCTGAATAGTTACAAAGTTGCTAATAACATGCAAGTCACACATGAAAAAGTAAACACAATTACTATTACAACAATCTGCAGCTAATCTCACTAGTTTCATAATCTGTGTTTGATAAAATAGAGTTTAATACAGTCACTGTATGATTGATGACATAACAGTCTCATCACTAATTATTCATTTATAAAGCAACTTGTTATAGATTTAAACTTCTTGTTCGTAAAGAAACGAGACCACTTCCAAAAGTCACAAACTTCATGCTGTAACCAAGTTTAAAAAAGTGAAAAACAAATTAAGCAAACTGACAAATGAATCTCTTTCTTCATTCAAATGAACGAGAACACAAGCTTACAGAACTAAAATATTTTATAGCTGATAATTAATGAATGTACCAATATAAAATCAATAATTTCACCAAATTATTTTTATACTAAATGTTACAAAAAAGCAAAAACAAAATTGCATGATATGTGGGCCCCACATATGATTATAATCAGAAAGTAGTTGTGGGTTAATGTTGTTATAAATACTCTTATTATCTTTCACTTGTATTGCTTGGTAAACATCTTCAAAATTTTCATAGAAACAGGAACATCCATTACTTACGAAATCCTGAAAATGGACAGTTGCTCCCTTTAAAAAGGCAAATATTCCTGGTAAGCCTGCTCCACATCCTAGCTAGAAAAACAGATGATACACTTTATTAACATGGACAATTTCCTAATGTGAAGTTCAAAAGGTGGAATGAAAAACTTTTAACAACAACCACCTTCTGATGTTAAATACTCTTGTAATATTGTAAACTGTCCTAGTTACTGCTCACAAGGTTATGTTATTGTAGTTACCTGCTTTATTTTAACATAATTAAACAGTTTGGGCTATGAAATATTAATATGTATTAATAACATCATTAGGAAAGGATGTGTATACAAAACATGTTGGGTAACAAGAACCAGAGTAATGTTTAGCTGAGTTCTTATTAGCCCCGTTACATCAGTAATAGTGAACATTTTAATAAAAACAGAAAATGTCAAATTTAGCTATCTCAAAACCTTATACGTGTAATGAACTTTATATTTCATTCTCATTATTGTACATTATAATGTTTAGGGAACAGTTACAACACCAATTCTAATGTTTTTTTATTTAAAAAATATTAGCAACTGTGAATAACAAATTATCACAAACATTACACTTCCACATATCATGATCAGACTGATTACCACAAACAGTAACAGATCTCCAATTATATTTTAAGGGAACCTAAATGGTGAGATGTTAATGACACTTCTCCAGTCATGAGAGAGTTACAGATGTAGTGTTTTGAGGCAGTGGTTTCAAATAGCAATAAGCAGGAATAAAAGAACACTTGTTTTAAGCAGTTTAAAAGCATTATCACCTCAAGTATTTTCATTCCATTTTCAAGTATATTTTCAGTTGACAAAAATTCCACCAAATCCAGTGCACATTCCCAAACCTTGAGACCACCTACAAAAATAAAATTTAAAAACATACTAACTCTAACAAGTTATACATGCTGTCTTAGATTACATCAATGATATCTAGAGCATTGGAAACTACAAAAATAATTTTCAAATGTAACAAAATTATTTTGACTTATTGTATAATTCATTACAGGGGAAAAGTTTTATCTTTGTGAATAAATATATTATTTCAATAGTAAAAAATATATGTTGCAATCAGCTGGTTGTAAAACTCAACCTGGATTTAGTTTACTCTGTTTCTTCTGCAATCTTTTCCTCAATGAAATAAATTAATAAAACTGTGATTAACAAATTAAATCCATAGTGACTCCATACAGTTTGACATAAATCTAACTTGATTACTTCTTAGAATTGTTATTCTTTTGGTATAGGGATAAACAGGTTATGATTAATACACTAGTAACAATGAATTAAGTCAAACAAAAATGAATGTTTCTTTATGTACACCCACTACAAGGATATTACAGGATAAATTACTGTTGTGACTTTTTTATCAAAAAAGTTGAAAGTTCCACATATTCTGAGTTTAAACTTGTATGCTTAGCAATGCCTAACTGAATTAAAACTCAAGGTCAGCTCCTTCCGAGTTCTGGATAATATTTGTAAGTTTCCACGATTCTAAGATGTTCAAGTGCAATTTTGATGAGAGGATATTTCTGTACTGAAGAATTCTACATGAATGGCATTGGTGTTTCACACCAGCCCAATTTATGTGCAACTACACATAGCAATGTTTACTATAATTCCAAGAGTACTCTATCTTCAGAAATATGGTAAGTTTTTAGTTAATATTACAAATATGTTATATACAAAATGTACTGAAGATCAGTCTAATTTATTGAGTCACTATGACAAGTTTGAATGCAACTCGAATTTCACATTAAGAGGAAAAACATTTTTTCATTTCCACAACTGTTAGAATCTCTTAACTGTTCTATACCCTAACAATGACTGTAGTAATATAAGCAATACAAGTTACAATTTAAGAAACCAACATTCACAGACAATTGCAATATTTCTCTGCCATGCAATCCCAACATGGACAATTTTGACACAAGAAAAATCATGAAAAAACACATGTAAGCTGGTTGACATACATGTGAATAGTTCTTCAAAATACTAAACTCTGCTTTCCTTGCAAAAAGATTGAGAAAAAAAATCCAGTTTTGTCTAAAATCCTATGTATATTGTTTGAAATATAGTCATGAAACGGACTAAAACCCCTAAAATTATACTTTTTGTGACCTTCTGACCCCACTCCCCAAAAAATAACCAAAATGGATATATTCCACATTTTTCTATTTATGTGTACTAGACCTGGAAAAAAGTACCTTCCTACCAACTCCTTCGTAATGTGATCAAAATATGGCTGAGTAACTAACCCCAAACCCAACATTTTTTATGTCAGTGTGTTAAGCACAAACAGATATATCTGTGTCAATTTTTACCTTGATTTCTATAAATATGACAGTACAGTAGCACAATATATATACATTTTTAGGTTGTTTGACCTTTCACCCCATAAAATAATTAAATATGTCTACAGGTATAAAATATTACATAACACCTAAGAAACATGCTGGTAATTATAATTATTCCATAAAACCAATATCCTTAAACCTACATTATATTATAAGAGTTACATCTCATCAGATTTTTAATACACAACTCAATAATTAACTTGAATCATAACAAGTGTTAAGGTACTGTGTTTAAAACTATTAGTTTTGTTATTTAACACCATAAAAGAAACAGTTAACTGACTAACCTTCATAAACACCAGAGACAAGATCAGAATGAGAGTTCAGCACTGTTGCTATCTTTTTACTGCTCTTGTGCTCCTTCAGACGTCTTTCTATGCTACAACCAAACAGATGTAATAACACTATCTCGTTTATAGGAACTCTTTGTAGCTTGATGTAAGGGTCTTGAATCATCTAAACAGGTGATATGTAAAAATTAAATTTTAACCCTGTTCTTCTAACAAAATGAAGAAGAAAACAAAGGATATGTAGTTAACTTTCATGTACAGCTGCTAATAACAATATAATGTGAAACTGAAAAAAACTACAATACTCTGTTTATTTCAATTATTTTAACAAAAATTAATTCCATGTTGCTATACTCGATTAGTAGTATATCTGGTTAGTGTTACAAAAATACTTTTGTAACTGAAATTATGATTCAATCAATTAATATCATGAAATAATTTAAGTGAGTGTCTCCAATTATTGTTGTTTCAACCAATCAAATAACTAAAATATGGTCACCGTGATTTCTTATAATTTTTTTTGACAAATTCAATGTTTTTAGGCAATCTAGCATCACAACTCTTTAAAATAACCAACAAACCAGAATGAATGTTTCCAGCTTTTCAAAACTCATGTGAATTTAACTAATTAATGAGTCTGATGATTTAACAATTATCAAACTATTAATCATCCATTAGCAGACATGGCCTCTAGTTTGTTGGTGCAGAACATATCAGCAGTTTAACATTTTAGTGATGCACATTTGTTGTTTTATGCAGACCTAAAAAAAAACATTCAGAAAGAATAATTATCATAACAACAAATTGTAGTATGCCTCTGTAGAAGTAACTTCATGTCATCCAATGGTGTGCTTTAGGATCAATATTAGGATATCACAAAACATTCTTATCAGAATTAGACATCACCTGAAGACATTAAGATTTATGTTTTGGTTGAGGCTAACAGCTACTTTTTAAAATACCTTAACTGTTGACCAAACCTTCCCATTGGTTCTGTTGAGGCTGTATAAAATAAACTTAAACATTATATTTTACAGAGATCAATAGTATGAAAAATGAACTTAGGAAGTACTGATATGATGAATTATTGTAGTTTACAAAAATAGAGGCATTTGTGTACACCACACTCTGCATACTGACAAACTTGATGATTCATTTAGATGAAAGATTAGTGTGATAAATTATATTATAAAGAGCATGGAGTTTACCAAACACAAGTTCTAACTTTTAATAATCTATAATTATTTCACATGTTTACAATTTTACAAAATAAAATTGACAAGTGGAATGAAAATAAAAACTCAAAAGGAAAAATTATGATTAAAATATGCACTACAAACTCAGTACATACCAAGATAAAAAGCTGCACTTTACAACAAGTCACATTCCTTTTAAAACAGAAACTAGTCACATGATCTATGTTCTCCCTGTAGCTGACCAATCACAACTTATATTGCAATAATCCAGAACGTATTATTTTTGTGCCATTTATTAAACAACATCACACTCAAGTTGATTCGGGGTGAACTATAACTATCCTACAAAGCAGAAGGAACCATATGTGATGATTCCTGCAAGGTATAGTGACACCTAGGGATAAACTAGCACATGACCTAATAAGAAGTTCTAAACTAGAATCATACAAATATCTCAGAATTTTGCATTTTGTATTTATCAAGATGAGGTACACGTCCTTTATTTGGGTCATGAACTTAAAAAAAATCTAAGAGTGGACGACATGATAAATGACAAAAGTCCTGATTTTCACACAATTCATTCATAACATTCATTTATTACACAGTGTAATAGTCTTCAAGACAAAAGTCTTGATTTTCACACAATTCATTCATAACATTCATTTATTACACAGTGTAATAGTCAGAATGAATCTGTAGAAAGAGGTTGTATCAACTGTAGTGTCAGTAGGGGCACATTCTGTTACCTGCTTTCAAAACCCAGCTCTTAATGTCTTTCTACAGTGTTTTACATGATTAATTAATAGATAACAAATGGACACAAAAGTGTCTTACAGACAGGTCAAAGTAGGAAATTGGTATAACTCAAACAACAGCTCTTCATATCAGCCTTATTGCAGCTGTTGGAATAGAAACTTTATCTCAGCTTATGTATTATTACAACAGAGGCAGTTATTTTATTTTCATTTTATTCCTCCATAGAGAGTCTATTACAGTCTCTGAGATGTATATATTAAATGTTCGTTTGCTCTCCTCCACATTGTGTGTACGTGCATTAGGGAAAATTTTATAAACATATTTTACTCTTTGGTTTAAGAACAAGAGACCATCTATGAATGTAATTAATGTTAACTTACATCAAGGTGTTCAATAAGGCAACATCTATGAATGTAATTAATGTTAACTTACATCAAGGTGTTCAATAAGGCAACATCTATGAATGTAATTAATGTTAACTTACATCAAGGTGTTCAATAAGGCAACATCTATGAATGTAATTAATGTTAACTTACATCAAGGTGTTCAATAACAGCAATAATGGGGGTGGAGGAGTTGTAAACCAGCCAATAATATGCCCCCTTTTCCAAATTATCTTCACCTTTACTCTCATGAAGAAGCATAGTCTATATTGAAAGCACTGCTATATTAGGTCTCATTTGAAAACATTTCACACAGTTTGGTTAAGACTGGTCCAGTGAACCTGAATTAGATAATGGACAAAGAGACACACAGATTTTTGTGTTTTATATATACATACTATATAGCAGTGAGGTATATAGTATCTGCATAGCATATTACCAACTTATTCTACTTTCAACAAATCAAGACAGGATTTAGAAAGCTATTTTCCTTATTTTCTTAGACATAAATGCAAGTTTAATTTCCAGAACACTGAGAACAGTTGTCATTCTATTTTCCAGGTTGGTGTCAATAATACTTCATGTCCACTGCAATGTTTATTGATTTATGAAAAAACAAGTAAAATTAAATATAATACAGCTTTATTATTGTTTGGTTACTCTGGTTGTTATAATCTATAATTTGATTCAACAACCTTTAATTACCTTTCATGAAGATGGCCAAAACAGCCAATACAGCATGTGTGCTAAGACATGGAAGTAAAACTTTCCATACATGAGGCCCCTGAGTAAGTGAAGTTTCACTTTACTGAACCAGGAAAATAATTTAAAAAAATTTTAGAACATTTTAAACAGATGCCTAGAAATATCCACTTATCAAAACTTGTGTTTCTAGTTCAATATGTGTAAACATTGCTTGTGTATCAAACAAATTGCTAAACACAATTGCCTTTAAAAGTATTAAAGCTTATAAAGCAGTTAAATGTTTTTATTTGCAATAAATGCATTTTAAAACATTTTATCAATCAGTTATTTGAAAATTCTAAACATAAACACCACATTCTTTTTTTCACACAGAATAAGAACACATGATTATTAGAGTCATTTTGTTTGACAGTCAAACATGTTCACTGCAAGCAGACATGTGAAGAGAGAAAAAGAGTATTGTTTCTCACCTACTCTTCATCCCTTAGACCCATGGTGTCCAACAAAGTCACCATCTGCCAGATGGCAAAACAGCTATTGATCTGTGGTGAACTGATGCTTTACTTCTACCACCTATTTTTTTAAGTATAATTAATTTTATCAATAAATAATTGAAAACATTAGTATGTAATTTTTACCTATCTATAAAAACACAATTTATTTTTTTGCCATGTGGTGAAAATGTTAACACATTTTACACAGTGTTGGTGACTATGAAATTATTGTTGGACATTAGTGCATTTGCTTTAAAAGCACACCCACTCCTACAATTTTTTTAAACCACAATTATTCCAATGTTCTAATTTATCCCAGTCAGAAACTTACTTTTAAGTAGTGTATATAATCATTTAAATTGGTGTGTTGGACAAGGATTCTTTTACAGTGGGTGTCTGCGACTTATTGGAGGTGAATTCAACAATAAATGAACAACATGCATTCCACTTACTTTAAAATATGTTGAAAACAAGTGAAACATATAACAAAAATTCTTCATACTACATGTATCACAACTTTACCTAAATACTATATGGTTCTCTTCTTGGGAAAAATCTATTTTGGACAAATTCAATTGGTTTAAAATGCAGTTGACAAGCCAAACTATTTTCCCGATTTTAAATGTTTAATTTCACATTTTCTAACTTTTCTCTGACCTAAACTCTCATTTTCCTTGGCTTTACTTTTGGCTCGCTTCCTACTCTGTGGTTTATTATATGGCTGTTGCTACTTTTTACATCTTGCATTGAGGGATTCTAGAAATATCTGTAGCCTTGACATCATTTACACAATGTTCAATAACCATCTGCTTTTAACTCTTTTATTGTGAAAAAAAAAACAACATGAAATATTAACTCACAAAATAAATTAATTAACACTACCTACATTAAACAGTGTATTATATCTTATAGCTATGAACATATATTTTATAGTCACTACACTATGTTTTGTGCACAAAAGACTTGTAATGCTTGCAGAAAGCTAGTATGATTTTGTGAAGATACACACACCATTTTAAAAGTTATAGTATAGAAACTGATGGTTATGAACACAGTCACACAGATTGAGTCTGTAATGACAGGGTTCATTTGTTTCATCCATATACTACTTTGTTTCATTCCTACCTCCCTCTTACATGACATTTTAATAAGAAAAATTTAGTTCCTCTATCCAGTAAGTATTTATTGTACTGTCTGTTGAACCTTACCTTTCCGAGAAACCTACAGTTGTGAACTACTATTCACAGCAGTGGATATACTAGACTCCTTAATAAAAACCTGTATGCATCTGTTCATTGTTACTTTGTGTTGTATCTTGCCACTTGTACTTGAATGAAAGAGAAAAGAAAGAGTTTGTTTGTTTGTTTTGGAATTTCGCACAAAGCTACTCGAGGGCTATCTGTGCTAGCTGTCCCTAATTTAGCAGTGTAAGACTAGAGGGAAGGCAGCTAGTCATCACCACCCACCACCAACTCTTGGGCTACTCTTTTACCAGTGAATAGTGGGATTGACCGTCACATTATAACGCTCCCACGGCTGAAAAGGCGAGCATGTTTGGCGTGACCAAGATGTAAACCCGCAACCCTCAGATTAAGAGTCACACGCCTTAACACGCTTGGCCATGCCGGGCCAGAAAAGAAAGAGAGTAAGATATATGGTATAGACCCAAGGCAGTTTAAAGGCAGTGGAGTGGTTTTATACCTCCTAGAAAAAGAATATAACATCACATACCACTTCAAGCTTTGGTGTCATGCTTATAATGCCAACAAACATCTCACCATGGTCCTAGCAGCATAAAAACTGGTAACTCCAATTTTTTTCTCTACATGTAAAATGTAAGTGATTTACACCTAATCATCAAAAGCATTTTGAACTGTATATAATTATCACAATGTGGTAAAAGTTTCAAACAAATGTGTTCTTTCATTTGAAAATTAAAACCATTACCAAAAATACTCTAGCTGTTATCTTACAATAAAGCATGGAGCCTTCTAGAGTAAAATTTCAGTCATCACAAGAGATCTGATAGTTTGTTTTCTAAAAGGAGCTCAGTAACATGAGCAATGGAGGTGGATGGGTGGACTAAAGTCCCTGCCTTTCTCCTCTTATGCTCCAAAATTGCTCTTTTTCTTGGTGATAAAACATTGTCAATAATTATACACCTTGCCTGCTGTGAGCTAGGAAATACAAATGTCAGCTTTAAAAATAATTAATATATATACATATATTAAATGTTGATATACAAGAAATCACTATTTAGTTTTACATTTTAAAAGGATTTGTAAGACTGACTTTCTGTTACCATTCCCCCATCATCAGATTGATGCATCAGGTTGCTTAAAAAGTGACCCCCCTTTTGTTGATGATCCCCTACCTTTATAATGTCCTCTGGATGTTACCGTAGGAGCTACACTACATATGTTCAGCTGACTTCAAGAAATTTAATGTTTAATAAAATTTTCGTTTAAAACTCAACAAAACTAAAATTAATATAGCAGCATACCTAAACAAAAAAAGGAAATGGACAAACCTGTATGTGTTGTGGAGTGACTGTCACCTCTACTCCCATAGTTTCACCTCCACTGTTTGTTGGTACCTTTCCTTCTGATGAACAGATTTTTCCTTCATGGGTTTCTTCAGACTCATCTTGTTCAGTATCACTGATGTGACTACCAGGAGATGGAAAGTTGAACTTGAAGGCCATTCACACAGTGAAAAAGGCTTAAAATCTTCATAGTTTTGTAAAGAAGAAAAATACGGTTTTGTTCACACTAAACCTTGTTCTGAACATAAAATCTTAATTTAGTCCCAATTTATTTTTAACATTTTACTTATTCTTGAACAATCAAGTCAACTAAAATTTCCATAATTTTTCTTTTCCAGTTAAATATACAATTATAAGAAAGTTAACTGTTTAACAAGTTTTACTGATATTCATTTAATGTTCTTGTAAAAAACATTACCTTTGGAAAAAACAGAATAGTATTCAGTATAAATCTTTACAAAGTTTTTAAATGGGAAAACTTGAAGTAGGCACTTCATCACCTACACCAAGCAATATGTAGACCAAATTACAAACTACAATAACCATACAGCAAGACATAAACAATTCATAAGGTGAAAAACAAAACAGCATAAAGTGTAATATGAAATTATTAAAACAATGTAAAAGTACACACAAAGAATAGCAAACAAAAACTTGGTCACAGCAAATATTAAAAGAAAAAAATTTTAAAAAAAGTGAAAAATACCAGTACAGTATTCTAAGTAAAAGACCCTGGTAACATTTCAAAAAAAAGATAGTAACATTCTTACTGTTTTGTAAGAAAATATCAAAACTCCAATAATCTTACTAAACAGTAATATTTAGTAATGCTCCTTACAACATGCTATTCCTTACATTTAGAATGTTATAATAACCATAGTAATCAACAGAGGCCTAAACATTAATATGGGTAATAGTACTATTTTTAACAAATCACTTGAAGTTCACCATTTATCATGCCTGCTCATTCTATGTAAGAATATATGGCAAACTCATTCACTATAAATATACAATTTGGGTCGAAACAATGTTAAAAAGAAGTAAAATTAACTTAAACCTAATGTTAATAGATTATGTATGTGCTAAAATTTTGATGTTCATTATGCCTTAAACAAGGTGATTTGCTAAGGTCACTTCAAGTTTAAAATATGTCATGCAAGACAATATTACTATAACTGTACATTTAACTATGTGTATCAAGTTATAACTACAACATAGTTGTAAATATCTGTTAAGGTTATATACACAATTATTTTGCACAGAGTTACATGAAAATAAATTGATAACCATAATACAGTTTATTTAAAAATTTGACTACATACATGTCTGTCTTGGAATTTTATGTTTAAAGTTACGAATCTGAACTGCAGAATCACTTACAAGATACTTTCTGCAGTAGTGTACGTAGTCATGACAACAAGTTATGAAAAGATATATACAAGATTGTCATGTATATAGTAAAATTAGAATGACTACACATTGTGTATATAGTCATATAAAAACAATATATGATGTAGTGAAATTAATTCACTTTGCACTAATCTATATATATTTTAAAACCGTGGAATATTACTTACTGTTGATTGCAACTAGGTGAGCTACATACTAATTAAATGTAACCAAATGTAAATTATAAACTATGCCTCACACAAAATCTAAGCTAACATATTGTTATCAAATTTAACTTTATAGATAACAAAGAAAATAGATAGAAAATATAGTAGAACTATCTCGCAGTTCCTGATTCAAATGTAGGCAAAGGTAAATACTAAAAATACGACTACTATTATTAACACTAATACTACATCACCAAAGTTATATGTGCAAGTACAAATTCAGAACAATTCTTGGATGTTTTCCATTATTCTTTACGTCTGAAATTATTACTCTTAGACACAAATTTATTTTAGCTCAACGTTGGCAATATAACTTGTCTTACATCAAAGAGTTTTTAAAAAGACGACTAAACCCCACTCCAAACGTATAAAGCTCCTCATGCACTACTGCTAGTTTTGCCTAACGATCATACAAACAGGTCAATTATTTTGCTTGTTAAACTTAATTCTGATTCAGAGGAGCTTTGATAAGTTTAAATTAAATCAGTTCTGTTATAAAATGAATGTCTAAATTTAGCATTATAAATTCCAACTATATTTCACAAATTATACGAAATAATATGCACAAAATTTGAAACTAAAAACACTCAAATTTGCATAAAAATAATTAAATGTTATATGAATAAACTAGAAATAGTTGAAGGTGAAACAAAAAATTGCATCACTAATGAAACGAACAGTGGAGGATAATTGGAAGTTTTCATGTTATAATATGTACAATGTTTCGACCACCAGTGATCATTTTAAAGTTTGGTTTTTTGTTTTTTTAATTTCACGCAAAGCTACACGAGGGCTACCTGCGCTACTCGTCCCTAATTTTGCAGTGTGAGAATAGAGAAGAGGCAGCAAGTCATCACCGCCAACTCTTGGACTACTCTTTTACCAACGAATAGTGGGATTGATCGTTACATAACGTCCCCACAGCTGAATGATCAAGCATGTTTATGTATATAAATATATTAATCTACACACCACAAGTATAACTTGCCGCACCTCAAACTTGTTGCTCAAATATCCACACCAACAAACTGTTATACACGTGATCGCGAGAACGACTCTATTTATACCTCAGGTACAATTTCTTAACTACGTTTAAAAGATAGATGTTCATTTTTACAAGTTTACTTTTAACATCTGACTTTTCTCACTGTTACCCCTCACTTATCAGTTTTATATTACTGCCATTTTCCTTTTATTTCGCTTACGTCATTTCGTCACAAAAATTAATTCATCAGTGTTATTACACTCCGACCTATACAAACTATGAAAGACAAGATTAAAATCGAACGATAATATTATTGTATATTTGCATATAGTAACTAAGGTGACAAGATTTTAAAGTAGAAACCGAACTGTGTGGAAAAAAACAAAATTTTATGGTCGAAAGTTTCTCATCTTACATTTCACGGATACTTCGTCCAGAACAATTTGTAGGTATAAAGTTTTGTATAAATATTCTATTTGTATATTTACATACGGACATTCCATAAATCTGAATTAAATTCATGAAATGAAAAACAAGAGATAGATAATTAATAAGTGACATTCACGTCACTCCACAACCTGTGAGAGGCTTAGTAATTATGGTTAGCAAACACTAGGCTGTTTTAGAAAAAGAATTTTTTAGAAAAATTTTAGAAAAAGTGAACATTTTATAAGAAAAAAAAAGATTCTTTTTACGGCAAGTACTGCATGTGAAAAGTGTTCGGATTGTATTGACACAAACAGTATTTTTTTATGTATTAAATTTGTTACCATTTATTGAAAAACTAACATTTTAAAACTCCATTTCTTTAGACTATATTTATGAATTACACCAATAAAAAAGATATAATCAAACCTTCAGGTTTAGCCCTAGTGAAAGTCGGGTTCTCGTTATACGAAGATACTAAAAAACTTTTCTATGATAAACAAAGGCTTGTTGTTCGTATCGGAGTTATGTTTATAATTGTCTGAAATTCAATACCAAAGTGGAAATATTTTATAGTTTTTTGTTTTGGTGCCATTTAATAAATAGTGACGCAGTGTATTTATTATTTCGGTCACATAGATACAGATATACAAGACATGTCCTTTATGTAATAGTGAGTTTAAAACATATGATGTAATTAATTCTTTATATTGGATTTACCAAACATATATATCCTGAATATCATACAATGTGCAATTGTTAATACATAGTCCATACTATGTTGTTGTATTATTAATTAATTTTGCATTTAGTTCGTGATTTTAGTAAATTTTAGATAATTATATCTTTCTAACCCACAGTAACAACATAATATAATATGATGGTTTACTCGGTGTCGTCTCATCATTAGTTAAATGTTATTTATGTTGTCAGACGATGTAACATGAATATTTTTATTTAATGATAGTTCTTTTAAAATATTTCTTCAGGGCTGAGATGTCAAGGAAGAATATTAGACATAAATATATAAAAAGCAGAAAAGACAGAATTCTTTATTTTCGTAATGAAAAAATTACTGAATCGATAAAGAGTTTTTATATCTTTCATAAAAAGGTCCTTTAGGTATTTGTATGATGATTTGAAAGTGTAAACTAAATTAGGAATATTGAGTTTACATGGTGAATGAGGGAAGTGAAGAACTTTAGCTAAGACTGATTAACACGGATTATTTATATTACAGTTACTTAGTTTAACAATCTATTGACCAGGGTGAAACGAGGAATAAATACTGTTAGTCAGTCAGTTGAATCTCGAATTTTGGACATGTTCATATCAAGCAATTTGTCTTCGTTTCATTGGTTCCAATAGTTTAGTACATCAGTGTAATCAACACTGGTAACAACGATTCTAAGGTAAGTAGTGTACACATTGAACTTTTTCAGTAAGTTGTCTATTCTGTCGATGTTTCGTTCGAAATGCTTGGTCCAACTTTTGCTCCACATGATGACATGATAACCACTTTTCATATATTAGTGAACACCATTATGTAGCCTGCGACTTCTCTACCATCTGTTTTACTTTCTTTTACCCTTCTATTTCAATAGGAAATTTAGCAGGAGGCCAGCTTGTTTGTTTATGTCCATCTACTTCTTAGGCTTTGTGAACTTTCCTTTCCATTGAGGAAAGTATTCAACCATCCTTTCAATATGCGGGCATAATTTCTCATGCATGTTCCATTTCGGCTCTTTTTTCCCTCTTTCTTAATCCTTCTTGAGATGTCACACTACATAGAGATGAATTTGGACACTTTCCGAAGGGTGTTCATCTAGGTAAATTATACATTGTTTCCTTAACCAAGTCAGTGTGAGTTTAGGTAAGACATTGTAATAATTTCTTACACTGATACTTCGACTAACACTTCCCACCCTTCCTTCCCACTTCTAGTACACCTTTTCTTGGAAGCAGCTGTTACAGAAGTAGGTGGGAGGTTGGAGTTTTAGGACTAGTAGCGGGCACAAACTGAACGAAAAAGCCTTCATATGAGAAGAGGTATCTATCGGAAATATATTTACAGTGTATGAAAATATTAAATTTTCATGAATTTACAATTAACCTACAAAATATATAAGCACTACAGATATAAGTCAAAACTGAAAATTGACATTACCAAAAATGTATTCAAATTTTATGTGTGTTGTTTGTTTGTGTTTCTTATAGCAAAGCCACATAGGGCTATCTGCTCAGCCCACCGAGGGGAATCGAGTTCCTGATTTTAGCGTTGTAAATCCGGAGACATACCGCTGTACTAGCGGGGGGGCATTTTATGTGTGTAATCTTGTGTATATATAAATAACTATAGATAAACTTATATTTTTGATCCTTTTGTTTGTAAGTTCCAAAATAGAATTATTTGGTTTTATTTAAGCAAAATACCATTACAACTTATCTGTATGTTTTATCTGTAAAGGCATATCACAGATATAATAACTCATTTAAAAGATTAACAGTAATATCTGATTCCATGTAGTCTAAAACATTAATTATGGTCAGGATATTGTTTACAAATTTTATTCAAAAGAGATTCAAAGATATATTATTCACGTTTTCAGATTATTTATTAATACGCATAACTGAAATTATGCATATGTTTTTGCAATAAGATTTCATGAAAACTATAGGTGTGCTGTATAAAAAAAAAATTATAAAAACACGACAACTAAAGACTGAATTCTTTAAACAGTTAACAGGCAGTTTGTCTGATCTACTTTCATAACAGTGGTTCTTGACCAATATGAGGAATGTCTTTACATTTGTTAAGTTAAATACAACCATATACTAAATGTATAAAGTACTAAATAATTTATATTTGATCACATCTTTGTATAGTTTTACTTTTATTAGACAGGTTTGTTTAAAAGATTCTGACAAACAAGTTTTTAAATCTTCATAACATGTCGACCCTACCTCATTCATTCAATACTAAATTATTATTTAACAGAAACTGAGGAAGAAAACATTTTTATATTTACTAAAATATTGAAATTGTTTAAGTGTGATGATTTAACACGATCACATTTTATATTTTTAATAGTATACACAGGGTTCAGAATGTTACATTAAAATAATTTTGAATAACCAAATCAACATCTTGAATATAAGGTTTCACTGGTACAGTAATAACAAAGCTACATTTCAACATTATTTGGTATTTAGTATGAAATTTGATGTTTCCAGGACTTTGTCATATTTGGGAAAGTGTGTGATGGCCATGAAAACTAATCATGTACGTGGATTATGAAGATGTGTTCAGATGAAGGACTTTTCAATATGGAAATTATTCTTAAACTTCGTTAATTTGAGAAACAAATCAACATACATCAACATCAGAACCATTATTAAAGTTGTTTCTATGCCAACTATTACACTGACTTCCATTTAATAATTATCACTTATTGTTTTATATGATATATATTACTTTTAGTTATGTCGTTGTTATGTGTTATTTTACAATTTCAACAACTTTCACAAACACTGTATCACTAGTATATCTTCATTAACACTGTATTAGTCTTGCATGGCTAGATGAGTGGGCGCTTGATTCCCAATTTGAAGGTGGGGGTTCGAATCCCCGTCCCATTAAACATGCTTGCCATTTCAGCCATTGAGACGTGATAAAGTTACGGTCAATCCCACTATTCTTCACTAAAAGAGTAGCTCAGGAGTTAGCGGTGGGCGGTGATGACCAGAAGCCTATCCTCTAGCCTTTCACTGCTAAATTAGGGACGACTAGTGGAGATAACCCTCGTGTAACTTGTGGGCGAGGTTCAAAGTAAGCCAAACTAATTAACACAATATCACTGGTATGCCTTATTTTGTAACGGATATATTCGACTTTTATTTCGATATAGTTTCGTTGAAGTGGGTGTTTACTATAAACTACTGTAATAATACCGTTTTTACGAAATCGATACCAATAACAGCTTCGCTTCAGTCACAGTGACACCCATACTGATGTCTCATAAGTCACACTGACACTTGTAGAGGTGACATGACTGAAAGTGGAGATAGTTTTACTATCTGGGATTTTGTTTGAGAATATGACGACTTTCTGTAACGTCTATTGTATACAGGAAAACATTTTGTTTACAGCTTTGGCTGATGATTTAGATGAACCTTCGCTACAAGGTAAAATGTTAGCAATTTGGAATGTCTATGACAAACCTCTATCCTAATCTTCCAACAATAACCACAGACTTAGCTTCCGGATCGTTACTTTTGTTCATAGAGACACACTTATGGACATTCCAGACACAGAATACCTAGATGTTTTCAGTTATCTAGGGTTCGGTGCCTCATATTGAAGGCATAAAAAGTTTTAAATGTCTTGTAACAGGATGGGTGTACAGTGTCAGACTCGTTAGTTTTGGTAATGTAGTCGAAGGTAAACAACTGGTACAAAAACTGTTAAACTGGGCCCAGATGTGTTCTATATAATCACCTCTACTTACTTTGCAATATTTCATGTATGCTGACGGTTGATATCCTTCTTTACCTAAAGCGAATAAACTTGCTTGTTAGGTTGTTTGATAACATTTACTACATCTATCAGTGTTAGACCTAGATTGTTTGTTTGTTTTTGAAATTTCGCGCAAAGCTACACAAAGACGATATGAGCTGGCCGTCCCTTATTTAGTAGTTTAAGACTAGAGGGAAGGCAGCTAGTCATCATCAGCCACCGTCAACTCTTGGGCTACTAGTTTACCAACGAGTATTGGAATTGACTCACATTATAACGTCCCCACGGCTGAAAGGGAGAGCTTGTTTGGTGTGACGGGGATTCGAAGCCGTGATCCTCAAATTACAAGATGAGTATCCTAACTACCTGGCTATGCCGGAAGACTAGACATGGAACCTAGATATAATTGTTTATCTACACAACGCTTGTATTTTAACGTTACGTTACATCTACATTTGTATTTCATAGACCATGTACTAGTAAAGTTTTTAATGTATGATTTTATCCAAATATTCACATTTCTCATGAAACACCACCTACAGGCTGCTAAATATATTTACAGTTTCTGAGATATTATAATGTATTAATGATATATATGTAATTAATTTGTTAAAGTGACTCAACACTTTCAATTTATAAAAAAAGTTATATTTTCATATTAGTGAACAACCGATCCTGTTTGACAATAAAATTATAAAACCATTAGGACAAACACGGTTAGTAAATTACCAGTAGTTCACAAATTGACAATAGTTTATATATTAATGATATATTTCAAATACTAGTCTATATTTTTAATTATATTTGTTGGCTGGGATGGAGTATTGTTTTAGATGGGGTTGGTTAGGTCTATATCAAAAAATGTTTCCTGTTCTTATAGCTTTTGTGGTTCAAATATCAATATTCGTGATGTCCTCCGGTATATCTTCAGATCTACATTTCTAAAATCAGGGTTTCGATTCCCCTTGCCAGACGCAGGAGATAGCTCAATATTCATCATAATTTCATTCTCCGGAAGAAAATACTTTAAATAGATTATGAATATGTTTGTAATTCCGTCAGTCACAACGACTGTCCAACAGTCCCATGTATGGGTTGTAGTTCAACTAGACAGAGGGCCAGGACTTGATTGTACATTGCACGTGTATAACAGAAATGTGATAGTGGCAGGAGCCACGTTATTCTACATGGAGACACCAACAAGGATGACCAAAGTTCAACCCTGTATTTTGTTCAACCAACAGCACCACAGCCAACTGGTATTATTACACGATTCAGTTCTAAACATTTAAATGAAAATAGAGTCATCGTTATTTCACTAATTTCTTCAATATGGCACAATAAATAAAGGCGGCCAGTTGCATGACGTCACGGGCATAACCTCTATAACGGTTTCGTTTGTTTTGAATTTTGCGCAAAGCTATACGAAAGCTAACTGCGCTAGTCGTCTTTAATTTAGCTGTATAAGACTAGAGGGAAGGCAGCTAATTATCATCACCTACCTCCAACTCTCGGGCTACTCTTTTACCAACGAATAGTAGGATTGACAGTCACATTATAACCCCCCCGCGGATAATAGGGCGAGCATGTTTGGTGTAACAGGGATTCGAACCCGCGACCCTCAGATTACGAGTTGAGTTCTTTAACCACCAGGCCATGCCGAGCCTCTTCTATAATGGTCTCGTACACGTTACTGTTACACCTATATACAGACTCAAGCCAGTCACAGTGACATCTATAACAGTTGGTAATATACCTTTTACCAACGTATCATTTTTAATAATTTGTTGTTGTTTTGCTGTAAATTTATCATATAAAACAAAGTATAACTAGAAACTTTCAAATTTTCTACCGTGAATACATCATGGGTTATTAACAGGTTGTTTGCTTACTGTGTTTCTTACAAAGATGTCTCCTTTAGTTGTCCTTAATTTTTGAAGTGATAGACTAAAGGGAAGGCAACCAGTCAACATTCACCAGCCGCCAGCTCTTGTATTGCTCTTATCCCACGGAAGTGGTCGTCACATTATATAGAGCTCTCACTGTAGAAATGGTAAACATGTTTAACGACGGGTTTCCATCCAGTGATCTGCAGATTACGCGATAAGCACCTTAATCATTCTGTTATGTCATGCGTCAGTAACAAATAAACATTTTCAGTAAAAAACGTGGAGTTTCGATTACAAGAACAACGATTAGCTGACCATTTTATATTTTAAAATTTGTTTGATAGATAAAGGGAGACAAACAGTGACTTGGATAAACAAATAAATATTACAATATATCATAATCAAAACATACAATTAAACTAATTGATCCTAACAACGAAAAATAAAAATGATATTAAATTTTATGATTTTTTTGTGTTTTACTTGGTGTAGAATCTGTAAAAAATAACTACAGTAAAATGTATCTCTACAATACAAATTAAATCAGTCTAAGTAAGTCTCGTCCGATTGTTCAGTGAAAAGCCTTCTCACGTTTTTTTTTTTTTTTTAGTTTTTCAAAGTTACGTTAGATCCACAGCGGCATGTCTATGGATTAATAACGCTGGTGGTGGGCAGCTGATGTATGCTTAACTACAAATAAAAGTTATATTGATTTTAAAACTTTAGGGGGAATTAAATTATTAGATACAAGCTTCGAACTGAAAGCATGGAGGAATGGATGGATATAAACCTTGTTTATAAAATTTGAAACACAGTAATGGTAGATATCATACAGCTATTGTGTGGTTCACGTATACGTTCTTCTATACTTCTATAGATAACCTATAATTGTTGTTGTTTGTTTTGGAATTTCGCACAAAGCTACTCGAGGGCTATCTGTGCTAGCCGTCCCTAATTTAGTAGTGTAAGACTAGAGGGAAGGCAGCTAGTCATCACCACCCACAGCCAACTCTTGGGCTTCTCTTTTACCAACAAATAGTGGGATTGAACGTCACATTATAATGCCCCCACAGCTGAAAGGGCATGCATGTTTGGTGCGAAGGGGCTGCGAACCTGCAATAGTCAGATTACGAGTTGCACACCTTAACCCACCTGGCCATGCCGAGCCTTGTTCACTTGGAGCTAAGCACAAAACAACACAATAGTCTATCTGTGCTCTTCCAACCATGGGTATCAAAACCCGATTTCTAGTGATGTGAGCCCTCATATATACCACTGTGCCACTGGGGGGACACACCTCAACAGACAACTAAAATACTCCAAGCTGATACCAAATTGTGCTAAAATGATGCACCAGTTATTGACTCTATCCATATATCACTTGATTCAGCTTTGAAACTAGTTCCTCAACACGTTGGCCACTTCTACTGAACTTGAGTGGACAAGACAGTATAACATGTCTGTATTTCACCAGTAAGAAAGGGTGGCTGAAAGCAAGTAAAATTAAGGTTGATGCACTTGAAAATTTTGCAGAAGAAGGTGGTTCATCTTCCATTAGTGACGAGTTAGCATCTCAAGCACTGCCTATAATAACAGTGTGAAAATGTCTGAAACTGATCTATTAGAAGTTGAAGTAAAGATGTTCCTCAAAAACAACACAACACTTCTAAAGCTTCTCACTCAACACAGGATGACTTGATGTAACACCACAAGAGAGCTGCTTTTGCTACACTAATCGATAAAAGTGTACATTTTACAAAACTCTTAATTTCTCCTCTTGGTGATAATGGATGAACAATAAAGGCAATCAGTTACCTCCCACCACACATCTGTAACCACAGGAGATGAACTGATCAGTTTAATGTAGATGTAAAAAGAGCTATAATTAAAGTAGTTCTTGTGCCCAAAAGTAATTACCTAGCTACATTGGGTGCACAGAGTTTCTGGTGAAATGTTTTAGAACTTAAAGAAACCAACACTTTTAAATTAGATGGAGACAATGAATAAAGTACAAAACTGAAGTTTATCCTAGTCGGATAAACATTTTTAGTGACACAGTTCATTCTTTTGGTATGTGAATAGTTTTATGAGTTTTGAGTCTCTGATTATTACCATGACTTGCTTATATTGTTTAAGTTTAAATATTTACAATATTATGAATTTATAATATACGAGTTAGTTTTTTTTTTGTATGTGCTTTACAATGCTATTTTGGTTAATTTCCAAATTTCTTCATATATATCAACATCGTATTGTTATTATTGGTACATGTTGCCAATGTACTGTCATAATGGATAATGTCTTTGGTAATAGCATCCAACTGCAGTGGGAATATCCCATCTATCAGTCAAATCCAAAGAGTGATGTTAATCCAGTTAGCTGTAATAGAAAATTATTAAAATGTCATACACAAATATGATGGTAGGGTATATATTTCCTTTTCTTTTTTTTTTTTGGAAGAGTGGAGATTGGTAGTACAATTTCTAAAAATATTATGGGGTGGCTGTTATTCATTTGCTTTCTACTTTTAGGTATGTAATGGTAACTGTATTCCCACAACTTGGTTTAGACAGTGAAAGACAGTAGAAATCAAAACATGGCATGTGTAAACACTCAGTTTTGTACTGTTACTTAATTTTTTATGATTTTCATGATGTTTGACTAGACTGACATTGTTTATTTGGATTATGTCTGACTGATGGGGTATACCCAATGCATTCAGGTGCTATTATTAAAGGCATTATTAATTATAACAATAAGTTGAAAACCTGAACCAATAATGATAATAAAATATTTAATACATTATTCCTCTATATTGCTGATTTAATCACTTATTAATATTGAATGCAATCTATAATATGTAAGTTATTTATACATACATGTAATGAAACAATGCCAAAAGTCAATTTCTTAATCTGAGGCCAAACAAAATCCTTTCTTCAAGTGTTGCTTCTGAAAAAGTTGGAAATTGCCCATACAGATACTTGAAAGAGTTAACATCTTTGTCTAACACCTTTATAAACTGGTCTATCAAGCCCACTTTTATCTGAAGTGGAGCTAATAGGACTTTCTTTGTGTAAACCAAACTTTCACGTTCAATGTTTTCCATCCTGCTGTCAGACCAGCTCCGGGAAGCCATTTCTTTTTTATCTGGTTCTGATTTCATACCTTGCTTGACCCATTTCACACAAAAAACATGGAAACTTTGTATAACAGGGTTGTTGATCCAACAACATTCAAAGGTCTTTTAGGTCTCCACAAAGTAACCAAACACATTCTTTGTATTTGACTTTATTAAGAAGTTTGAAATTATTTTATGTTTCCTTCAAGTGAACCAAATAAGTAATAGTAACAAATACATACATATATGTTACCACTGAGAAGTAGAGTACATTTGAGACTTCTGTTGGAGGAATCAATAAACAATGGTCATTCACTTAGTTCACAAACTTCATCTTCTAACATCAGTATTAATTCAGTGATACTGTTGTAATAAACTAGTGAAGCTTCCAGAAATTGGGGGAAAAATTTATTCCATACTTTTCATAAGAATGTTAACTGGTTTATTGCAACAATATTGCTGAATTAATACCAATAGTATGAGATGCAGTCTGTGAACCAAGAGAGTGGACATTACTCACTGATACCTTCAAAACAGGTCCAAAATGTGTTGTCCTTCAAAATAGTAACATATACGTATCTGTTCCTATTACTCAAGTTGGTTCATTTGAAGGAAACGTACAAAACTCTTAAACTTCTTGTTAATAATGGCATATACAAAGAACATGGTTGGCTATTTTGTGGAAACTTGAAAGTCCTATGAATGTTGTATTAAAAACCCAGTCAAAGTTTTCACATTTTTTGTGTGAAATGGGACAACAGAACATGAAATCAGCACTGAATAAAGTAATGGCCACACAAAGACATCTGGATACTAGGACTGAAAACATTAAACATGAAAGTCTGGTTGACACAAAGAATGTCCTATTACCTCCACTTCATATAAAACTGGGCTTAATGAATCAGTTTCTAAAGGTTTTAGACAAAGATGGTGACTGTTTCAAGTATGTTAATGGGTAATTTTCAACGTTTTCAGAAGCAAAACTTAAAGAAAGGATTTTACTTAGCCTCATATTACAAAAACTGACTTAAGATGAACATACTTTTAGGAAAGAAAAAAACCCCAAATCATGACAATATTGTAAATAATATGCTTGATAAAGTCAAAATGTTAGGTTGTAATAAGACCTTGTATGTTAATTTGTTATGCTCACACATACTGACTATTTCTCTAAAAATCTTGGTGTTTTCAGAGGAAAACGAGGTAAAAGTTTTGCCATTGAAACAAGATGCAATATCTAAGTCTTTGTTTGTTTGAATTGCACATAAAGCCACTTGAAAGCTATCTGTATTAACCATCCCAAAATTAGCAATGAAAGACTAAAGAAAATGCAGCTAGTCATCAGCACTCACTGTGAACTTTTGGGTTACTTTTTACAAAAGAATAGTAGAGTTGATTATAATATTAAATTACCACTTGGCTGAAAAAACAAGCATATTTGGTTGTACAAAGATTCAAGCCCACAACTCAATGAGTGTGAATTGAACTTGCAATATGTAAAACCATAACACATAGTTTTGAGATAAAAAGACGTAGATTCCACAAAAATATCAGGATGAATCAGAATGCATATCTGTTTGATGTCAACGTTCTTCTTTTTATTCATTTTTTTAACACACACAATAATAAAAAAAATGTTCATTGTGGTAAACAAAATAATAATTTGATCTGAGAAACAGGTTTATTTCTTCTTAATTCATAACAACATTCTTATGTGGTAGAGAAAATGGGCATTATTTTCAAAATCTATGAAACTGAATTATAGGAAACCAAGGCACACAATATACTACTGCTCTACAAGAAATTTAACAAACACAATCTGTTAATTTTCTTGTCCTAGAATGATACAAGTCTTCATAACAATATATTGCAACATGTATATTGGAATATTTGGTTTTTGAGCTATTAATGACTTTGACTGTATATCTGGTTATCACTGTAAGGGTTTGTAGTGTTTTCATTGGTCTGCTAATTCCATGAATGGATGCTGTGTGAAAAATAAAAAAATACATTTGTTTAACAAAAGTGCTTATTCTGCATCACACACATTTTGTTAAATTAGTCTCTCTATACATTACTGTGTGAAAGTGTTAGAACAAAAGAATATTTTATCATTCTTTCTATTTTATGGGCTAATTCTTCCATGCCATTACTGATTGTAAATTGAAACACTATGGTAATGACTTACTGAGGCAGGGTGAGAACACTTATTTTTTAGAATTTCCTATACTTGTACCATGGACATGTCATAAGGGTTCTCTTTGAATTAACATAGCGATCATCTATAGGGCCTGAAATAAGTGTCATGATACGATATGCAATGTCGTAACTATGTAGAAAGAAGTTAGCATATTGTAGCAGTATATGCTAGAAAGAATCAATTTAATAGCAATCCACAAATAAATTTTGATAAAAGCAGTAATAACAAATATATAACATTATCTTGTCATTCCACAGCCAAAAACGAGGAGAGAATTATCAGTAGAACAGAGAGTTTGCATAAAACCTTTTTTGTGATGCTAGTTGGACTCTCCATCTAATTGTTGCAGACTTGAAATGTTCCCTAAACACTCTCAAGCACACCCTAGGTAAAAGATACTTACTTCAATGTATAGCACCTGTGATAAAGCATGAGAGAGACAGTGTGATGGTTTGGGGGTGTTTTTCTACTGAGGTGACAGGAGATTTTTGCAAAATAGATAGAATAATGGACCAATGCAAGTACCACCAAATACTTATCTATCACAGTAAACCCAGTGGTTTGCAAATTATTGGTAATGAGTTCCACTACTAAAAAGATAATGATCCCAAACACTCATCCAACCTATGCAGAAATTACTTAGCTGAAAGATAAGCTGCTGGAGTCATTCAAATGATACAATGGTTCCCAAAGAGCCCTTATCTCAACCTAAATAATCAGATCTGGGAGTTGATAGATCAAAAACTTGACAAATTAAAAGTTACCTCCAATGAAACTTTATGGGAGTGTATTAGAAACATTTGGAGTAAAATCATAAAGGATACTTTGATTAAACATCTTGCAACAATGCCTGAAAGACTTTCCATGGTTATTGAAGCAAAAAGAGGATACAGAAAATATTCAGTGTTTGCTGAACTCTCACTAAATTCCTCTTGTACTAAATGTGAAGAATAATAAAATATTGATGTTTTACCTGTGATTTACCTTCACTGTTCTTTGAAAGTAGCATGAAATATGATCTTCGACTTTGTCCTAACACCTTTGCACAGTACTCTAGGGTGGACCTAACCGTAACTAAACATTTTTGCAGAGTAAAAGTTGATACTCTATGGAATTATGGATATTACAGAATAAATAAATATGAAACTATAAAATGGTGCCATATTAAACTGAAGTTTGGACATCATAAGATGAACAGTCAAGAATAACAATGAATTCTTACATTTAATGATACTGTTTTGTGGTATATGTTATTAAGATAAGAGAATCAAAGCAAACCAAAACAGTCTTGTAAAATAACAGTAATTTACACCACACCTTTAAGAGTTCAGAGGCAGTGTATGTTTTATCTACATCCACCTCTAGACACATCTCTAGGAAGTCTTGAAAAATCAGAGATAGGTTACCCTCATTCTCAATGTTTGGTTTCTCATTTGTTAATTTTAAATCAAGTACCTGAAAAAATGAGAGTGACTTAATGACTAACTCAATAACCTAACTTAACAACACAAAATAATTCTGATAATAAAAATATGCATGTATATATAATGAAAACAATTATATGTGTTAAACATTACAACTAATACTGTTAGTGACACTAACATTACAGAGATAGAATATACCTTACTTACAAAACACAAAAATACTATCTGCTTCATGCACTATCACTGAATCCCTGTCACTTGACAACCATGACATCAGCATGTACAAATCTTTAGATAATAATACCTAAATATCTCCAAAGGTATAACTTTACAGCAGCTAAGCACCATGAGTGAATTACCTTACATGTTACTATTTATTTGTAGATAGTTAACAAGATGGTAGTGATACTATGGCAGAAAACACTATAGTTTATGAATTTTAAAGATAACAGTATAATACATTCCATAACATCCAGTAATTAACTGTTTGTTATAGTATATAGTCTTTTCAAATGTTCATTGGTGCTGTTATCATTCTACTGTTTATCATTATCTTCGACAGATCTATATGTTTCAATAACATGAAAAGTCTTGTTTTTGTCTTTATTATAGTTATTCCCTGTAGTTGATGAAAGACATTCTGGATAAAGCAAACAATTGTGTTTTAAGGTACAAAAATGTAGCTTTTAAGAATTTGGGCTTTGTGAAACAATGATAATTTTTATGATTACCTTGATTAGAGAAACATTTGTATTTAACTAAAGCAAAGTATTAATGCACCAAAGTTATTAAAAGATCTTGAAATTGTTGGTGAAAGACTAAGTTTATCCACTGGAAGTCTCTTCAAGAATTATTAAATCAAATTTTTATATTATTGTTGTACCACAGTATTTAATTTTCTATCTTATTTAACGTATTTGTAACTTTTAAAACTGAAACAAATTACAAAAAGAAAAATTGAAGATATCCAAATAAGGAGAAAAATTGAAATTCAATCTGCTCTAACTCCTTGGCTGTAAATACAAGTTACTAACACCTACCACGTCAGAATTTGTAGGTTTGCCATTAACCATTTCAATGACTGTAATACCAAGGGTTCAGATGTCAACTTCCAGTTCGTACTCTTTCCCTTTTATTAATTCTGGAGCCATCCAGTGACAAGTGCCAACCAGTGATGTTTGTTTTTTCATTCTGGGGAGATTTCAGCACATAATCCAAAATCAGCTATGTCATAAAAAGAACCAAAAATAAAGTTCACGTGTGAGAGAAAAAGAAAGTAGAAATAACTTGTAAATAACTGATAGTTAGCCTTACAAAATTAACTTAACTCTAACTTAGATTTCTTCTGCTCCTATTGTAAATTTTAACTGTAAAATAGAAATATTTAATAATCTAAATACATAAATAAAACATGTCAGCATACAAAAAGTTGACAAAAACCCACTATTTATATATACATTTCTTGCTTTGTTCCAGAACAAATAGTTTGTAATAAAGTATTTTTTTGAAGTTGCTGGTGTTACAAAATGTGAAATCCAACCAAATATACAATTTGTTTTGTAATTATCAAATATCTAAAGCCAACACATATGAATACAGTCTGAAAGTGAACTTATAATCAGTGATGATGAGAAAACCCACTTGTAGAGAAAAATATATATGTAAAAATGGCTGGTTTGGGTTGAGAAAATGTTTTATGTAGAGGAGCGATCAACACTGAAAGTGAAATTATTTCCTTTTTGTAACCTATTTATCTCAGAACTCCTTTGCTTCCTCACATGGATTGTACATTTATAAACTTTTAGACATGAAATCAGAAAATAAACAATGATAATTTCTTACAACAAAGTGAGCTGGTAGTTCATTTGACAGAGATTGTACTGTTGTTAGCATGTATAGGTAAAACCTGCTTTTTGTGTCAAGTTGTAACCCTATTGATTAACAGCACAATAAGTAGCTGTGTTACATAGTTGGATTTATTTCATTATATGTTTACAGAATAAATCAAATTAAGATTTAAAAATATTTAGTATATTTTTGGTTGGGAATTCTTTCTTAATAACATTTTTCAATTTTGATATTGAAGTAAAAATAAAGAAATAAAAATCTATAGAATAAAATAAAAATATGAAATATAACACCAGTTAGTTAAGATAAATAAAAAAAACACATGGATATATCCTCTTAGAAATTATTGAAGATGTACTGAACATAAGAACTGGAAACATTCATACTTACATTTACATATTTTATGTTTTTATGTAAATAATCAAGTAAACCACTGATATCATTTGATGTTTCAACATGAAAAATGATACATTGACAGGTGTTCCGCTTTCTCGTCCTCATTCGGATTTACATGTTATATTCAGGGATGAAGGGAAGTCGTCAATCTTCTGTCTCTTTGGTTTGCAGTTATTGGTTGGCATTGTCCCACATCTTTCATTTTTTCCAATATTATAGGGTATTTACCACTCCTGCAATCTCCATATTGACAAGTTCCTTCAAGATTTGTTGTCCTCTATGGCTTTTCTTGACTGGTATCTTAATGTGATTCTCCACTGCTTCAATCAGCCTCCATTCAAACCACTTTCCACCTGTTCCAACTTTATTTTTTCCTTATCCTATTAACCATGGACGTTGGTGGTCTGATTTATTTGCTAGCGATGATTCATCATCCCACATATCTTCTCCTGTATCTGAATTGTTCTTTCTTCCCCAAAACCTCAATGGCTAGGGAGAGTAACTCCTTCTTTTCACTGATTTACCTTGTTACTGCTTTTCACGTTTAATGTCTGATCCAAAAATTCTTCAATGTCCAGTATGTGCTCTTCAATGTTATATTGCTCACAAGGTTTCCATCTGTGGTGTTCATTCCCGCCTCTCTATCCCTTTGCAACCATCCTCTGTTTGTGAGATTTCTCCTTCTACACTTATCAATTGAGTTTTACCTTTTGATTCAAATGGCTTATTTCTCTCTTTTGTTATCCTCTCGTACTTTGTTCCAAATGTCTTCTCATCAAATCTGATACCCTACTTTTTCTCTGGCATCTCATGATGGATGGGCTTAAGGTTGGGATAAGGAGAGGTCCATTCTTGGCTGAACTGTTGACATGGCAACTTGGATTATTTAAGTTATTTGAAGCATTGAGATATTAAAAGTGATAACATTTTACTTAGAAAAGATTGGATCATAAGATTAGGTGAGGTTTTAGACATATATTGTCTTTGTGAACATGAGCATTTCTAAGTATTTTTGGTTGTTTGTGACAGTTTCCTGTTAGCATAGATGTTATGAAGATGTTGAAACATCAAATGATATCAGTGGTTTACTTGATTATTTACATAAAAACATAAAATATGTAAATGTAAGTATGAATGTTTCCAGTTCTTATGTTCAGTACATCTTCAATAATTTCTAAGAGGATATATCCATGTGTTTTTTTTATTTATCTTAACTAACTGGTGTTATATTTCATATTTTTATTTTATTCTATAGATTTTTATTTCTTTATTTTTACTTCAATATCAAAATTGAAAAATGGTATTAAGAAAGAATTCCCAACCAAAAATATACTAAATATTTTTAAATCTTAATTTGATTTATTCTGTAAACATATAATGAAATAAATCCAACTATGTAACACAGCTACTTATTGTGCTGTTAATCAATAAATACCCTATGAGTGGTAAATACCCTATAATATTGGAAAAAATGAAAGATGTGGGACAATGCCAACCAATAACTGCAAACCAAAGAGACAGAAGATTGACGACTTCCCTTCATCCCTGAATATAACATGTAAATCCGAATGAGGACGAGAAAGCGGAACACCTGTCAATGTATCAATTTTGTTTATTTACCAAGGCAGTTTGTTGATTATTGTAGGGAAGAGAGGTAACTGAAGCCTGCAAAGAATCCTGTTCAAGTGTAATAATTATGAAAAGCTCACATATCTTCCTAATCAAAGGGGATTAGAGCAGCCATGCAAGACCACAACCACAAAAGCGATAGCTCCTCGTGACTTATAACAGAGGAAGCAGTAAGAATGCATTGAACTGACAAGTCCATTGAATGAAGTCGGAGAGCAAAAGGTTGGACCTATCTAAGATGGGTATTAAAAACATCCCAATGGGTCAGATATTTGGTATTTTGAAGGAAAGACGTCTCTAGTGTGATTAACCAGCCAGCTTGAGTTACCTTCTGGAGAACGTGAAGAGTACAAAAGACAGACTGCTGTTCAAACGAGCTAACAGTAACCAGTCATCAATATGATAATGAAAACGCATCCTAAGAACAGAGGGATGTCGAGGGAAACCTAGAACTATTCAATAAAAACATACGAGGCCAAATTAAACCTGAAGAATAGTGTGCAAAGCTGATAACTCACCCCTTTATGGATAAAGCAAAGATATGGTCGCAACTGCAGAGCTATAGAGGAAAGTGTTTAAAGGCTACTGAACGTATAACAAAAATTAAACAGAAATATCAACACATAATCTTATAAAACATATAACTGATTGATAAAGTGATATAGGTAATGTAAAATAATATATTCAAATTAATTAGTACTGTGTTCCAAAAATGTAGTTTTTATCTATAATGTTTTAGAACTGAGTACAAATTTACCTCTAAGTCGCTATACTATTCTTTTTCAACACATTAATTTCAAACTTACCCTTGGCCAATTTGTTTTATTTTTGTATATTTCTTATTGGGATCTCCCTCACAAACAATACTTTTTAATATTGTCATGATTTCCTCTTCTGTCACTTTCTTTTCATTTACTTTGGTTGACATTGTATTACTTTCTTTATTTGGCTCCTTCAAAGAAACAGTAGTTGTTAACTTCTCCACGTTTTCCT
Source organism: Tachypleus tridentatus (assembly GCF_004210375.1). Classification (NCBI taxonomy): domain Eukaryota; kingdom Metazoa; phylum Arthropoda; class Merostomata; order Xiphosura; family Limulidae; genus Tachypleus; species Tachypleus tridentatus. The sequence continues at coordinate 51,116,858 of NC_134830.1, forward strand.
TATCTGTCATTTTCTTGTCATTGGATTTGGTGGACACACTCTTGTTATTTGTGATGACATCGTTCCAGTCCAAGATGTGAGCTGTTCTTTACTTCCTATTTTACGTACTGGTGAAGACACATAGTTATTAATTTTGCGTCTATTAAATAATAAGTGGCGTCTTTAGGTCGGTGCTAGAGTGGGCTCAGCTCCAGGGCCCATGGTCTTAATGGGGGCCCATTGATAATTTTATTCTATGTAAAATTACATGGAATGCAGGGCCCACACAACTTCAAATCCGCCACTGGAAGTAATAATTCTAAGCCAGTGATACATTTACAGAATAACTGTAAATGGAACGTTCTGTTACCAGTTAATTAATCAAAGAGACGCTTTTGGATTATATGAGCCCAAGAGTGTGAAAAAATACATCCTAGACTGTTGTGGGTAAAACCCAGTAAAATAACCCGAAAGTAACATTGAACATCATGGTCTGAAATTTACCATTTAAACCAATTGAAGCTTTGTTTTACCAATTACTGTTTGTATTTTAATGTAACACTCCTGAAGCAGCTGTAAAGTGAAACGTTGAGGATCCAAACAAATTTGGAAGCTCCCATTAGCATTGCAGGCTTATGATGCTAGAAATATGGTTTCAATACCAGTATTGGGCTGCACAGATAGCCCTTTGTGTAGTTTTGTACTTAAGCACAAACAAACTGATTTGGAGTTGTAAAGTTGTTTATTACTAGTAATAACATGTTTTTCATACACAAATATGCACTACAGAAATTAAATAAAATATCATAAAACAACAGTTAATGCACCACACAAATATAACAACACCTCTAGTATTGTTCTCTGCCGTTGGTGTAACATAAATAATTTAATCATTATAAAAAATAAGAAAGTATGCACAAGTAACCCTGATATTTAGTTAGTGTCTAACCATCAGTACATAACTCAACAGATAATCGTGTAATTTTATTCAAATGAAAGTTTTTGCTGTTTTTTTTTTAATTGGCTAAGCGATTCTCAGTAAATATAATGCGTTAGATGGTTTGAGTTAAAATCTTACCTTTAATACCTGAAGGGTCAGATGACATAACCCAAGACCTACGAATACAGTAAACACCGCAAAGTAAATTACAGTGGTACCTCGGTTCTCGAACTTAATCTGTTCCAGAAGGCTGTTCGAAAACTGAATCAATTTTTCCCATAAGAAATACTGTAAATTAAATTAGTCCGTTACAGACCTCCAAAAATTACGCATTATGAAGCATTTTAAGTAAAAATATTGCTTATTTATACCTGTATAATAATACTTACATGCATAAAGTCAACCACAAAAACTATAAACACAATAAATAAAAATTTAACTGCACTTTACCTGTGCTGAGGAGAGCTGATGGCGTAAGTCAAAGGTGGTGAGGAACGTGGAGAGTAGGAGGGTTATTACTGTTTGGAAGGGGAGTCACCTTCCATAAAAACGTCAGGTAACTCTTCTTCTGGGGTTCTTTCTCTTTTCTGTCTCTTTGCACCGCTACAACCTGTTTGAGACTCACTGGACCCATTTCTCACTAAAAAGTTGTCTAATAAGGTTTGTTTCTGCCTGCATTTTAAAATGTTTCCGAAGTCAGACATGGCATTGTCATTGAAAAGGTTTATGCTGCGGTTTGCTACAGCTTTGTTAGGGTGAAAGTTTTCCACAAAATTTTGTAACTCTCCCCATTTTCCACACATTTCCTTGATTAGTAAACTAGGATCATCCTCCCTTCCCTCCTCATCTGAAGGCACTTCCTCAGCTGCCTTCTGTTGCTGCTCCTTCTGAAGGTCTTGGAGTTCTTTTGTGGTGAGCTCAGTGTTGTGGTCTTTCACAAACTCCTCCACATCATCACCACTCACATTCAAGCCCATACACTTGCCTAGTGAGACAATAGCCTCAACAACAGGCTCAGCCTCAAAGTCTCTATCTGCTACTGAGTCTGGTCACAATTCCTTCCAGGCTGAAGGATGCTTTGGTGTAGAGTTTCTTAAAGTTCGATATGACCTGCTGGTCCATGGGCTGAATGAGAGAAGTCATGTCAGGGAGCAAGAGCTTTACCGTACTGAAACTGTACTCCTCCACCAACCCGTCCTCCGAATCTGGTGGGTGAGCAGATGCATTGTCCATCACAAGAAGGGCCCTGAGTGGCAACTGTCTTTCCGTGAGGTAATTCTTTACACTTGGGGCAAACACTTCATGGACCCACTCCATAAAAAATTGCCTGGTTACCCATGCTTTACTATTAGCCCTCAACATGACATTTAGTTTACTTTTCAGGACATTATTTTTCTTAAAAACCCTCGGGTTCTCAGTATGGTACACAAGGAAAGGCTTAAGTTTTAAGTCCCCACTTGCATTACTACATAACAATAGAGTTAGCCTGTCCTTCATTGGCTTGTGTCCTAGCAGTGACTTCTCCTCCTTGGTGATGTAGGTCCTCTTTGGCATTTTCTTCCAAAAGAGGCCTGTCTCATGACTGTTGAACACTTGTTGGGGAATAAAACCCTCAGCTTCTACATAGTCCTTAAATTCCCTAATAAATTTATCAGCAGCGTCTTTGTTAGAACTGGCACCCTCCCCATGTCTCACCACACTATGTATGCCACTTATCTTCCTAAATTTTTCAAACCACCCCCTACTAGCCTTAAAGGCATCACTTGTATCTGCACTCTCGTTCCAGGGGTTTTTTTCAGGAGGTCAGCATGCAACTGCTTTGCTTTCTCACAAATGATGGTCTCAGAAATGCTATCACCAGCTAAGTGTTTTTCGTTTACCCAAATCAACAATAGTTTTTCTACCTCTTCCATTGTTTGTGATCTTTGTTTCGTAAGCACTGTCACTCCTTTTGCAACATCAGCTCCTTCGATGACTTCTTTATTTTTCAGTATAGTGTAGACTGAGACTGTAGACTTCGCCATACCAAACTGTGTAGCAAGGTCAGACACGCGAACACCACTCTCATACTTCACTATGAGATCTTTTTTTCACCTCTATTGTGGCTCCAACAACTTTTCTTTTTGGTTTGCTGCTTTCATTATCCTTCTTTGACCCCATGGTGGCTTATTTAATCAGAATATTTAAAACACAACAATAAAAAAAAAACGAGAACGTTCACAGTAGATTTTAGCGAGGGTGTGGACTGAGCGACAGGTGCGGGTAAAATGTTTTGGGCAAGCTTGGCGTGGGCCGAAAATGGTCGAAGTGTCGTTTGGGTCATCAGTCGGATTATTTCGGGGGTTCGGGCCACGTCAGCTTGGTTCGACAACCGAGACATTTTTTTTCTCAAACAATACGTTCGAGAAGAGAGTCGTTCGAGAACCGAGATACCACTGTATAAAGTTTCTTTAGTTATGTAAATATGAACCTTCCACTGAGCAGCCTTGGTTACATCTCTTAAAACCAGGATAACTGACAATAGAAAGTAGATTTAAAGGTGTTAAGTAGCTAGATTTGTAACTTATGTAATATTAATCTCATATATGTATTGATAATACAGATACAAATATTTACAGAAATCTTTACGACGAACAACTGCAATTACATGTAAATATACAGTAACTGTGAAAACTAACACAAAGTATCTGCTTCGTTAATTATCGATTTCACATGTTTAAATATACAGCTAATTAATGACGGATTTACTCCAGTAAAGAAGCACAATATCATATTTGTTGCTTAAAATCCGAAATGTTTCATAGTCATATGCTGTTGACATGAGATCATGAAGCTAATTTCTTTATTTATAAAAGTATAAAAACTTTTCAATTTCCATCTATGGTTATTTTTTTCGTGTGTTATTTTCTGTATGTACGTCAGGAACAAAATTTGGAAGGCAAGTGCAGTCATAATTAGTGATATTATGGCGAACACGAAAAGGCTCAATAGCTTGATGGCTTTCGACAAATGTTTTAAGGAATTTGATGTAATTAATTTTAAATACGTTGCAGCCAACACTATTAACATACCACTCACAAAATGTAGATATGCTTTTTCTAGTGGAGTAAATCAAAACTATACGACTAATATAAACGTCGTAATTAAGCAAATCCATTTTCTTAGAAGGTATTTTAGAATGTATTTGATACTTTTAAGTAGTTAGAACTGGTTTCTAAGGTTTTACTCTAAGCAACGAGACGTGTGTACAATATCACATAGTTAATTGTTGTTATAAAAGAGACTAATTATTGTATTTTTCTCTGTTAATGGCAATAACAACAATATATATTTCTATACCAAACTTAATACTGTTGGAAACAGCAAAGAAGGTTTTAAAAGTTGAGAAAAATCTGTGTGTAAATATTTATTAAATAAATTTTCTAAACAAAGTAATGACTAACGTTTAATTTTGTATACACTTTGTCAAACAAACATTTTAAATAAACTAGAACCTGTTGAAAAGTAACACGTTGTCTCTATCTGTCTGCTAGTTCTTATCACTTCGTTCATGAGCGAAAGAAGTTTCAAACTAATACCTGAAATTAAAAACAAAATATATTTCCCACAAAGTATTCTATATTTAGTATTTAAGCCAACATTTAGAATTAAAAATGTGTTCAAAACCAGAAACACTATGCGCTATTGGGTTGCATACAAATGTATTTGTGATACCTATAAAATTGTTAATGTTGGATGTTAAGCAGAAAGCTACATAATGGGTTACCGTACTCTGTTCACCACGGTTATCGAATCCCAGTTTCTAGCGTTGTGAGTCCGAAGACGTACCACTGGTGATCAGATGTAAAGTTACCTATACTGTAAAAATTACACATTACATACAAATATGCGCATAGGAGCACAAGAACATTTTAAATAGAAGTGAACAAAAGCTAATTAGTTTTAGTATTTAAGCCAATTATGAAACTGATAGTGATTACTTATGCACATGAATAGTGAATTTATAAATTATTTATTTATAACTGCCATTGGGGGAGGTATTTGCGGCTTAACAAAAACAGTTAATAAATATGAAGATGTGGAATATGGTATACAAAGTATTTACATAAAATTCCTGTCACACCAAACATGTTCGGTCTTTCAGCTGTGGGGACGTTATAACGCAATGGTCAATCCCAATATTCGTTGGTTGATGATGACTAACTGCTTTCCATCTAGTCTTATACTGCTAAATTAAAAACTGGCGTAGTTTTAAAACTAAGAATGCTTTAAAACATTATATTTTATATAATACAATTTAAATTTCTAGTACGTAGTCCCCCCAGTGACACAGCGATATATCCCTATACTCACATCGTTAAAAACCGGATTTTGATACTCGTGGTGGATAAAGCAAAGATGGACCACTGTGTTTGTGTTTTCTTATAGCAAAGTCACATCGGGCTATCTGCTAAGTCCACCAAGGAGAAGAGACCATTATGTAGTTTTGTACTTAATGGGAAGCTCGTAATTAGCGTGTTTCCGCATTCGGACGGTGGCAGCACAATCGTTAGGGTCCTTCACATTGTTTGTTGCATCCTATGGACGTGGACTATTACCGGATAAATACACAACGTTTGATCCTTATATGTCGTATGTAACTTATTTAGGAACATGAAATAACTAATATGTAAATACATTGTGTGTATTGTATTTGTGTATTATGAAACATTTTCTATTTCTCAAATGAATCATCAACTTTTGAATGGGCGATAATATAGGCCTTGTTATTGATTTCAGTGTCATCTAGGCCTAAAAAAACAGGTATAGAGTACGTGCATGACGAAACAAAACTGTCAGTTTTATGGTGATAGTGAGCTTGTGACATTTCTTGGTTTTTATGCTTACTAAGGCTAGGGTTTTGTCATAGATGAGTATTTTAATTACGAAAATGATTAATTCATTGTAGTGTGCTGGGGACAGATTCTACCAGGTACAAGGTCAACTTTTTTGTACAAACAGTGATGTGTGCAAATTTGTTGTGCATACTTTTAAAGATTTCAAAGTCATCCCAATACAGAGAAATGAGACATTTATTGGCAAAATGGTTTCACAATTGACAATGTTTTATGAGCAACATTTCCACAAAGTTCTTTTAGAAAAACACTTCTATAAGAACACAGAAAAATACAATTTTAATGATTACTAATACATGTATTGGTTAAGCTATTTAGTGTTATTGTAACTGTATATACCAACCACAAATTATACAATTATTTGGTATGCCTAGTTTAACTTTAGTATCTCTTGCTGATATCATCCTGTATTCCTGTGTTCCTCCCCTTTAGCTTAAGCTTGGTACATGTTCAGAAACACAGGAAACTGTCCGGGGTTATTAAGGTTACATCTAGTTGTATGTTCATTTTTTTTTTTTTACTCGAGGTTTGAAAGTTCAGTTTGAGCAGAAATTGTATGTCACGAGAAAGATGTCATAGTGTGCACAGCTTTGAAGTTATTATACCTCGCACTCCATGCATTCCTGGATTGAATGTGAATATTGAACTCTGGCTTGACATCACTGTTGCAGTCCGATTCAGGCGTTTTGTTTGGCAAGCTGCCCTCTCCTTTGCTTCCGATATCTGTGAAGCCGTTCATGGAAACACACTTGGAACTGCGTTTGGTCGCACACGTTTTCCTTGAGGTTCATAACTTGAAATAGAATTATTTATAAAAAATATGTATCACTAAAATCCACTTGTTCATGTACATGTTATGATGTACAACTTGTTATACTTTTAAATATTGATAACATTGGGTTCATATGAAATCATAAAGGCTCTAGAAGCAAAAAAAAACAAACACTGATTAGTGATGGTAGCAAGTGGTGTGTGTGTGTGTCACTGTCTGTGTAGGTATGTGTTATTGTGTGTGAGTGTGTGTATGTATGTGTATGTTCCACGGTCCCTGTGGTGGTTGAGGTAGTGGGGAGAAGTAGTGGGTGTCATTTTTTTTTGTTGTTGTTTTAAAATACTGGAATGATAATTACCAAAAGATATTTCACTGCAGTAATCTGTCGGTACGAAGTGATCATGGCACACGACACAACTTGGTCCAGGTTCTCACACATGAAACTTGGCCTTAGGATCAGCTCTTCTGATGGCCAGAATCCAGCGTTTTCGAACACTCTCTCCTTTCTTACTTGTATTAGACAGATATCTGTGCCAACCACGATTTTTGCACAAAGAAACACAACATTCTATTTGCGGCATACTGTTGTTTTCTGTTAACTGACACTGTCAAACACGGAAACAACCAGACAAATGTACAGACAAATATGGCGCTTGGACCCTCTCGATTGTGCTGTCGCCTCACGATTACGTCAGAACTACGATATTACGAGTCGACCATTCTAAACAAACATTTTTAGTATGTGTTTTTTGTTGTTATACTTAGTCATATTGATTTTGACTAAACAGCGTTAAAATCGCACTAGCTGTTTGGGTGGAATGTTTACACTCAAAAAATAATTTGTTGATTTCTTTAATATTGGTTGAAAGCCGATAATTAGTGTGGCTCTAACAATGTTTAAAGTATTTTTCAGGCGTCTTGACGTGAGGCTCAAACATATCGAAATACGAAAGTGAAAAGAACGATAGGAGGAGGGTGCTTATTTGCTATAAGTGACTTTGTAGTTTGTTTTTAATAAACATAATTTTATATTTTTATAGTTATTTATACTGTTACTAATGTGAGCATAAATATAATAACTAGCATTTATTAATATATTCTGAAATGTACAAATGTATACATTTGCAATTTACTCTTTACACTTACACAGTGCTGGTTAACTGACAATAGTAAGTTAAATTTCGAGTTTTATCGCATATTTAAAACTTTGTAGTAGGTATATTACTGTATTTAATTCACTTTCTAGCTCTGTTGTTAGTAATGGATTTGACTTCATTCCAGAATTTGAAGAATTGGGTTTGGATTCATCTACTGATTTACATAAACTTTCCCAGTTCCTTGTTGTTCTTGTTGTTTTGATATTAATTTTTATGACATTATTCTTGACATTTATTAGTGGTTGAAGTTAGGCCTTACGTGTACATTTGAAGTCCGACCTGAGTTGTCGGCATAATGTTACAAAATTACCGATAACACAACTGCACACATACTAACAAGCTATTCTTCGATGCCTTCTTCACACAGTTACTGATAACGTGACTGCATTCACGCGCATACCAATTCTATCGATAAATAAAAAAGAAGACACCAGAGTTTGCATTAATTATATGAAAATAAACAATTGCCGTTTTACCGTGATGAGTTCATGTGTCGCCAATATCACGGCAAAAAGACGCACAAGATATTTTACGCACTACAAACAAATTTCCCGAATGGTAGGTACGTTGTGCTACATTAATAATAATAATTAAATATTTTCAAGGTGGCGGTTTGTTATCTGTTTTCTACCACTAAATAACGAGAAAAAGCTGTTTTTAATCGTATATTCTAACGATAAAATCGGAACCCTTGATAAATTTAGGGGTCTGGATAACGGGAGATTACCGAGTTGTCTTCAATTTATGATAGTTTGTGAATTTCAGGCGTCAATCCACATATTCACTGGTCGTATTTTGGTGATTTGCTTGAACCGTTTTCTTGATAGCTTGGGTTATAGCTTTTGTTATTTCTGACATTGGATTTGTTGTTAACGGTATGTCTATAACATGGGGCATAGCATTTGTTTATGTTAGTATTTAATTTAACCAAGTCGGTGTGGCAGAAATAAAATATTTTTCTATGTTGATTATTAAAGGTACTATTATTGTGGAACAGATCGAAGAAAAACGGATTATAATCGTTGTTAATGTTGTGATGAGCTTGGAAGTTAAATGTGTGATTACTAAAGACTGAAGGAATTACTTCAAGGTCAAGGATGTGTTGTGATCAGTCACTATGTGGCATTATATCGGAATTTATAGATACTAGGTTATTGAGTTTGTAAAGTGTTTCAGAATGAGTTAGTCATTCTACAATTAAAATCAGCATGTGTGAAAATCGATGATCTTATTGGTACAAGGTGTGTTAATACGGGGGAAGGTTATTGTTTTGAGAATGTTTCGGTCTAATAAGGCTATTCCACGAGTAAAATATATATGTAAAAACGGCTGGTTTGGGTTGAGAAAACTTTTTTATGTAGAGGAGCGAACAACGTTTCGACCTTATTCGGCCATCGTCAGGTTCATAAAGAAAGACCGATAGCTGACCACATATTTGAAGGGTAACTTGTGTAACTGAGTGTAGGAATGCAGAGGGCGTGCTTTGATGTTTGATTATATTTATTAATATAGGTATAAAGATCTTCCTTTGTGTGGCTTTTCTAACCAGCTGTGCAACACATCACGTTATTTTTTCTACATTCATTCATGGAACAAGCTCCCCTTCTATACATGGAAGTATTCTCATTCTCTTTGTTACATACATTCATGCAAGCCACTGGTACTATGCTCCATCTGTGCATCATTGAATAACTTTGCCATGAAATAGCAGCTTACTTATTGCACAAGCAAAACTGGAGGTTAATTTTTGAGATATGTCCATACCATGGATGTTCATTTCAGCTCCATGTTTGTATATAACTACTTTCATCATGTGGATGACAACTTCCAGACTGAGTCAGATGATTCACTTCTCCTCTCCTGTCTAACATTCATCAAAATGAAGTTGGTATTCACTGATTCTATCTGTGATCTAACTCAGAACACTTGAGAAATCATAAGGTCTACCATAACCCTTCTTGCTTCTGAGTTTACCAGAACCTCTAACTATTGTACCATTATTGTCACATATCAAGCTCCAACCATCCATAACAGAGCTAGGGTGACCTCTAAACTTGTTGGTACAAACTGTCCACTGGGCCCTCCTTCACAAAAAAGGCGATCAAGCCTGTATTGGTATCTGTCTATTTTTCAGAGTATACGCCATGGTGGTCAGTGCTTATTACTCATTATACTATACTCGTTAATCTGGTATTCTGTAATGATACCATTGCATACTTTGCTTTTCAGCATTTGTTTGTTTGTTTTTTTGGAATTTTGCACAAAGCTACTCGAGGGCTATCTGTGCTAGCCGTCCCTAATTTAGCAGTGTAAGACTAGAGGGAAGGCAACTAGTCATCACCACCCACCGCCAACTCTTGGGCTACTCTTTTACCAACGAACAGTGGGATTGACCATCACATTATACATCCCCACGGCTGGGAGGGCGAGCATGTTTAGCGCGACGCGGGCGCGAACCCGCGACCCTCAGATTACGAGTCGCACGCCTTACGCGCTTGGCCATGCCAGGCCGGGCTATTGCATAAAAAAAATACAAAAAATAACTTTTAACATACGTTTTATTATTTTTGAAAGAATTATTACAAAGCTAGAAACTAGTGTAAAAACTACAACATTTTAAATATATGAAATTATAAATAAACATCAGGTATTTTTAATAAACTAACTCAAACTACTTGTTTGTTTCTCAACCCAAACCAGCCGTTTTTACATATATATTTTTCTCTACTAGTGGGTTTTCTCGTCATCACTGATTATTGTTCCACGAGTATTACGTGCTATGGTGTATGTATTATGTTCTAGGTAGAAAGTTTAAATTTAGTCTATTTAGTTGAAAACTGTTTGTTTATATTTATGGGTATTTTTTTACCCAAAAATGTAAATATTAAGTTGTAATTATTTTTAATTTTAGTACTTAAAATGTATTTAAAATACGTTACTCAGTCCCATGTGGTCTAGTGGCTAGGATACCTGGCTTTCACCCAGGAGGCCCGGGTTCGATTCCCGGCATGGGAATTACTATTTTCGTGAATAATTTGTATATCAACTAAAATAATTTTTCCACTCTTCATTTAAGTGTTAACTAATAAGGCCTAAAGTGTTAAACTACTATAGAAAATTTGTCTTCTCACGGTAACGGTTAATAATTGTAGTTTTCTTTCTTGATGGCAAGAAACCCACTTGAAATAAAAATGTATATCAGAACATCTGGTGTGGGTATTAACACTTTTATTGATAAGGAGAGGAAACATTATAACGCCTCCACAGCTGAAAGGGGCGAGCAAGTTTTGTGCGATGGGGGTTCGAACCCGCATTTCAAAATAGCTAATTCGAGTATATTTAAAGTTATTATTTTAAATATAATAAAGAGTTTGTTTTATTACACAGAAAACGTATAGCTTAAAATACTGACTGCTTTATCTGGGGAGAAAATACTGAAACAATATTTTAATATGGGATAATGAGTATCTTTATAACTATTATAATCTCAGGAAAACAGACAGGTTTAAGAACCAGTTTGAAACAAAATACGATACTCTGAAACCTGAGCGCTTTCATTATGAGAACATTTCTTTATGACGGGTATTAAAACTGTTATTGTTCTCTCCTTATGAATAAAAGTATTAATGCCCATACCAGCCGTGTAGTTTTGCGCCAATTATTAAAAAAAACCTTTAAATGTTTGTTTCTTTTTAAATTCGCGGAAAGCTACAAGAGGGCTATCTCCGCTAGCCGTCTCTAATTTAGCAGTGTAAGACTAGAGTGAAGGCAGCTAGTCATCACCACCCACCGCCAACTCTTGGGCTACTCTTTTACCAACGAATAGTGGAATTAACTGTAACAATATAATGTCCCCAATACTGAAATGGCGAGTATGTTTGGCATGATGAGGATTTAAACCCGTAACCCTCAAATTACGATTCGATCGCACCTAACCACCTGGCTATACTGGGCCGATGTTCACTTGTCTTGGGAATTGTGCTCGGTTTTTGTCTTACTGGTAAGGTTTAAGGTTTTCGTATATATCATACTATAATGGAACTTTTGCTTATACGATTCAGGAAAAATATTTCTATAATGCGATGTGCATATTTATCCCATGTGCATGTAGATTTGCAATAGGGGTCACGATTTTCCCGTCTCGCCTCCGTTTCCCATCACGAATAACTTCATTCTTATGGTGCAGATATGACGTCATGAAACGTTACGCGCGGACCTGATGCACTGGCCCATCGGGTAATCGGCTAGTCGATATAAATATAGTAGTACTGTCTGTTGTTTGTCCATGTAACTACTTCGCAGATCTTTACTACTTGGATCTTCACAACAATTGGTATGGGAGTCCATTTGGTCCATTTAAGGATATATACACATTTGCCACAAGATTGATGAGATGAAAGTTGAAAAACGTTTAGCCAATATTTTACTAACAATCTGATAATCAACATTCAACAGTGTTATTGGATGCTTTTTTTAAAAAAAATTACGACCTACATCTTTAGTACGCAGAATTATTAACCCTTCCTTCACAGTTTCTGTTAGAACACCAGCTCTGTGAGTTTCAGATATGAGTAGATGAAATTCTTTAATAAGCCTCGTCGAAAAGGTTTGATAGAACTCAAAAGTTAAACCATCGTTTACAGGGACATAACCTGTCTTGAAGAAAGTTAGGCCTTCCTGTATCTCTACAGTACAAAGAGGACAAGCACACTCTGACCTTTGTAGGTCAGTAATATAGTCCTGGAGATTTGGTTGATCATTAAAGACACAACCATCCTCATTTACTAACTCATTTACAGTTTTTTTTGCCTGTCTTTGGTGTTTTACTCTGAAGAAGTACTTAGAGCTATTTTCACCTTCTTCCACCCGTTTTATCGTCGCTCTTAAACATGCACGTGCTGTATTATCATCACATTCGATTCCTTCTATCTGTTCTTCCAAGTCCTTAACACTCCTACGTAAAGTGGCCTAATAGGCCCCAGAGCAACTTGAAAGGTTATTAATATTAGGCTACTAATTCATTAAATGAAATGGCAATTTCATTTAAATACAAAATTATTAGCCTAATATTAATAACCTTTCAAGTTGCTCTGGGGCCTATTAGGCCCCACTTTTCGTAGGAGTGTTAATTATTTCAACGTTTTTTTGATTGTTAGGCCTTCTCAAGACACAAATATAATGTTTTCAGGTTGTTTTTATCGAATGTTTTAAACGGATAGAATAAGTTTTTGAAACATACGATACATTTGTGTTGTAATTGCTCCTATCAGTACATCACTTTATTTTATTTATTGATTAACTTCACTTCAATATCAAAAAATCCGTTTTATAGCCGTCCAATAGTCCTCGCCTCTTAAAATGGAATTATTTAGAATCCAGACCCTATGGCCTCGAGGTAACCGGTTGAAGTCAATATTGCATTTAATCACATCAAAATGTACACGAGGTGATATTACAAGATTTGACGTAATTTAAGTAAGAACAGGGAATTAAATTTTTATCAATTCGCGATTAAATAATCTTATCTTGACAGATTATCTTCCATGTATATTGTTTCTCCATGAGGTGAAATTTTCTCCACACATGCTGACTTACACAATTAATCAGACTAGTATGGGATCTATCAGAATAATAATCAAAGCTATTAACTTGTTCGGATGTAACTTGGATGCAACTCTTGAAATAACTGGTATCGCTCATGACACACATTTATACTGTAAATATACCATAACGAAACAACCACATTCTGAACAATAAAATCTATGTATAACATACGACCATTATTAGGATCATAACATTATCCCACTTTGCTTCCTGAATATGCAAAATATCACATCGCATTGAATTAAAAATAATATTTCAATTTATTGATTGTATATTCATTTTTACCACCGCAAACGGGCCTGGCATGGCCTAGCGCGTTAAAGCGTGCGCTTCGTAATCTGAGGGTCGCGGGTTCGCGCCCGAGTCGCGCAAAACATACTCGCCCTCCCAGCCGTTGGGGCGTTATAATGTTACGATCAATCCCATTATTCGTTGGTAAAAGAGTAGCCCAAGATTTGGCGGTGGGTGGTGATGACTAGCTGCCTTCCCTCTGGTCTTACACTGCTAAATTAGGGACGGCTAGCACAGATAGCCCTCGAGTAGCTTTGTGCGAAATTCCAAAACAAACAAACATATATAAAGGGGGTTGAGTGACGTCGTGAAGGTCATCTTGTCTTCCAAAAAGTCTTTAGTATATCTTTCTGTGTATTGTTGTGTCTTATTTCCGGTACAATGTGGCTGACGACAAGAGCGCTATGTAAAAAGGTGTTACGTATATTTTGGTTTAGAAATGGTTAAAAAATATAGAATATGATTTATTTGTTTATAGTTAAGTACAAAGCTTTTCTCATCATGAGTATCAAAACCCGGATTCTAGTAGTATAAGTATGAGCCTTCCACATATTTGTCACAAATAGTAGTAGTTTGAATTCATTATAACCGAGTTATTATAAATGTTATTGATAACAATATTTTAAGTACCAAAGAATAAAAATTGTTTTTCTGTCAGAGATGAAATCACTGATTCCAGGAGCTATATTGATTTCAGAAGGTCGAACAATACTACCCTCTGATTAGACCTACGTCAGAGACTCAGATATCATTGTGTTGTAGGCTTGAAGGCATTCAGGTAACATAACGATGACTATATACTACTAATACTCGATATCAGTGAAAATAAGAATCATGCTTTTAGTAGTGACTGTGGGAGGTAAAAACAAAGTAAAAGCCACGAAAAAAGAACGAACAAACTAATTCAACAGCTACTAAGAAACAAACCTTGATCTCTTTTACTTTCATTTCTGACACCCATTCTGTTAAGAATAATTTATAACCATCCGAGTGTTTATAGCATTTCAAAAATTCATGGGTTAATCTATTGGTGAAATCAACAAGAGACATACGAACTTCACATTATCTGATAAATGTGACCAGTTTTAAAGGCCGTGTAGGGCACTTGTGGAACAATATATGGATCAAATACAACAAAATCATCCACGTATAGTCCTTTCAACTTATCTCCTTAATTCATTTGGCCATACCTTTTAGGACTAAAGCAAATTTACTTAGGTTTATCGCTTCCTTTGCCTTGGAAACGAGGAATATTGAAGTTCAAATTGGCAGGTGTCAGTGTTGTGACGTTGTAAATCACGTGACTTGAAAAGGTCAGAAACTCGTGAACAAAAAAGAACACTTTTCAAGCATGGTAGGTAGGCCCTTTTGTGTGTGTGTGATGGTGGGGGGTCGGGTTGTCTTTGGAACATATAGCGGTAAAAACCACAGAAGCAAACAGATCATCTGTCAGTTGATCTTCTAAACATTTTTATGGTATAAAACTAAAAAGTGAATTATTGTGTATTAACACTTAAGAACATATCAGAATAACTTTTTTTAACTGCAAGTCGCTGTATGCCATTCGTTTTAACGCTGAAACCCCCACCCGAATAACTCGCAGAAAGCAAGGCGTAGAATTAGGTATGTCTTTTCGTAATTGTCCACAAATTTCATGACAGAGGAAGAAAAAAGAAATTGGCATTTTGGGACATAAAGCAAGACCTTTAACCCACCCAGTCACGCCCCTGTGTATATCATTGGTAGAAAGATATGTTCAAGACATCTTGGTTTGTTACTTCACTTAATCTGACTCGCCTCAGTCGTAGTTTCACCTTGTTAAGGATTTCAGCTGGGGTGATTGTAAAGTGACAAAGCTCAATAAGTACAGACTAAATCTACCTTCATTTGCTTCCAGTAATTAATATGTTTATGTGATTTATACAGGGTGTCCCAAAGAAATGTATACACGCTTTGAATTATTATAATTCACTCAAACTTTCTTTTTTTACAAGTGCAACTGGTTTGAAGTAATGGCAGAAGCAAGACTAAACTTTGAGAAAAGGAAATTTATCTTAAAGTATTACTGGAAATGTGAGAACATAGCTGAAGTGTAAAGACGGTTTAGAAGGGAGTTTCAAACAGATCCACCAACGTGACTCCCATTACTCGCATCAGAGATAAGTTTGAAACAAATGGAACTGTTCAAGACGTCCATAAAAGGCATTCTGAAAGACTGTGATCGTCCACCAGTCCCACACGAGAAGCAGAGCTGTTAGAAAGTCTCCACCGATCTCCAAGAAAATCTGTTCCACAAACAGCCCGTGAGACAGGAATCCCAAAATTGAGCGTCCATCGCATGTTGAAGCGCGTTCATTTGAAAAGTTTTATTCTGGTTTTAGTCTACGCCATCAATGAAGATTATTCTGACCGGAGAGTTAAATTTTGTGAGAGGTACCTGGCAAAATCTGCAGAGGATGCACAGCTTCTAAACAAGATTGTCTGGATCTACGAGGCCACATTTAAAGTTAAATGACTCAGTTAATTGCAATTGCACCTACTGGGCACCTCAGAACCAACATGTTACGGTTGAACACCACGTAAACTTACCATGGTTACAGTGTAGCGTGGATTATCAGCGTTGGGCGTAATTGGACCATTCTTTTTCGAAAACACAATCACTGGTCTCGTTTATCTGAACTTGCCGCAAGAATCTGTAGCGCCACGCATTGAGAACAATTTTATTTCCAGTTTTATTTCCAGCAAGATGTAGCACCTTCCCACTACCATCGTAATGTAAGGGGCTATCTTGACGAAAATTTGCCGAACAAATGGATTGAGCGAAGAGGTAGCACTGAATTTCCCCCACGTTCACCAGATCTCACACCTCTGGACCTTTTTCTTTTTTTATGGGGATACGTCAAAGATAAGGTTTATAGCACAAAACCTGCAACAATCGGTGAGCTGAGAGCAGCAATTGAAATAGAATGCACCCAAATACCAAATAAAATTATTCGTGAAGTTTGGAATTCCATCTGTCCGTTTTATCAGCAGTACCTGGACCAGAACGGTCATCAGTTCGAACACCTGCGATAACTCAAAAGATTATACACTTGTCTTCTTAAACTAAGATTATAAAACCTAGATATATCTTAATAAACATTGTATTTGTAATAATTCAAAGTGTGCATAGATTTTTCGGGAAGCCCTGTATATATAACGATAAAAGTATTTTGATAACAAATAGTTTAAACACCAGACAAAAGATGGCGACAAAGTGAACGACCATTATTTTCTAATGATGTTTTTGTTATTCAACACAAAGCTACATAAAGAGCTATCTGTTTTATGTCAAAGAGGTCCAAATCTCTCGCCGCAGCTTTTCTGGACTCGTTTCACACTTTCAGCTGTAGATGCGATACAAAAGTGACAGCCTGTTTCAATTTTCGGCCAAAAGCCTTTGTGGCTGCTGTAAGGTCAGCAGTTTTTGACCTCTCTTTTAGCCCAATATACAACAAAGATGACATGAGACACCGTCCGTGCTACCACTACAATTACAGTAATTGTTCGAGTGAATATGATGGTCTGAAACAAACATCGTTATTGTACTTGGGCTGTACAGCCGAGAATTAATGGTTCACATTTTCTTTCTAGCAAAAACACAGCCACTCATTGAGGCCCTGGATGTGCTTGAATAGTGACAGCAAAATTCTATATGTTAGTTGGACAAGAATAGTACGTTGATGTTTTTAGAACTTTGTACAAAAGTATTGAGACAAAGAAATATATTTTTAGGATTAAAACCGAAATAAAACTATCATTGTAGTGAAAAACTCAGTTTCTTAATTTTGTGTATGTTCGTAAAGTTACTAAGTGCCAACCAGTAACACGGCTCAGCATGGCTAGGTGATTAAGACACTCGACTCTTAATATAAGGGTTGCGGGTTCGAATCCCCGTCACACCAAACATACTCGCCCTTTCAGCTGTGGGAGCGTTATAATGTGACGGTCAATCCCACTGTTCGTTGGTAAAAGAGTAGCCCAAGAGTTGGCGGTGGGTGGTGGTGACTAGCTGCCTTCTCTCTAACCTTGCACTGCAAAATTAGGGACTGCTAGCGCAGATAGCCCTCGAGTAGCTTTGCGCGAAATTGAAAAAAAAAAGTAATGACGCACGACTGCGACGTGTAACGCGATGGTGGTGACATTCTGCGACATTCCCTGCTTATCTTCTTCTGGCATGTTAGTGAAACACTTTGCTTGACCGTTAAGAGTTTTATAGGATGAGATTTGTCTCACGATAAACTAACAACATACTTGACCATTGATTGGATGGACTAAATTTGCTCTGTGTTTCCGTTGAGAGTTTCAGTGATTATTAATCAAATACATTATTAAAACTTTCTTTACTACCCGTTCTATTTCAACGATAAATATACGAAATTGTTGTTTGTAACAACATTCAAGGTTCAATATCTGCAAAGAGCAGAGCAGAGGAAGTATTTTGTATAATTTAAACAAATAAACAATGATAATACTATCAAACGGTATTCAAAAAACTATGACACATAACTAGTATGTTGAACACCCTGGTGACTCAGCAGTTTGCCTGAGGACTTAAATCGCTAAATTTCTGGTTTCGATACCTGCGATAGGCATAATACGATTACCGATACCCCATTGTATAGCTCTGCGCTTAACAAATAAACATAATGTTTTGTTGTGCGTATAACTACGGTAACACGTAATTTTAAAAGATTTGTTGAACTAAGATATGTAGATTTAAAAACTTAACCTTATTAACCAAATAATTTTACTTCTGTTTTCCAATACGTCTCCTGGAGGGAAAGCGGTAAGTCTTCGGATTTACAACGCTGAAATCAGGGGTTCTATTCCCCCTCGGTGGATACAGCAGGTAACCCGATGTGCCTTTGCTATAAGAAAACACACCCACACTCCTTTGTAATAAAGACATCACTAGATAGTAAGTAAATTATGGTCTTTATTCAAATTTGCAACGAGTTAAACAAGACATAAAAGGAATAGATTACTAAAATGTTTGCGCTTATAAAGAACACGTTAAAATTAATTGAATTACGTTGTACACGTGCATAGCACCATCTTCTATATCCCCTAGCTAAATGAATCATTAGTGTCACTATAACACTGTTATTCCCCAGGTGATCAATCATAAGACTAACACTATAGCATTGTTGTCCCTCTAGTAGTCACTTATTATAATGTTGTCTTCCCCTCTCGTGGCTCAGTGACAAACCTTCGAGCTTTAATTGTTAACAGATTTCGTCACGTACGATGGGTACAGCACATATATCTAATCGTGTAGCTTTGTGTTTAAATAACAAGGAAAGAAATTATCTCTATTCTCAGGCCAGTCCTGAATATCAAACAGTTACTGTTAAATTACTTTATAATTATCCTTCACAATAAGGCCCGGCATGGCCAAGCGGTTAAGGCACTCGACCCATAATCCGAGGGTTGCGGGGTTGAAACCCCGGCACACCAAACATGCTCGTCCTTTCAGCCGTGGGGGCGTTATAATGTGATGGTCACTCCTACTATTCGTTGGTAAAAGAGTGGCCCAAAAGTTGGCGGCGGGTGGTGATGACTAGCTGCCTTCCCTCTAGTGTTACACTACTAAATTAGGGACAGCTAGCGCAGATAGCCCTCGTGTAGCTTTGCGCGAAATTCAAAACAAACAAAAACAAACAAACCTTCAAAATGTCGATGTATAGGACACAGTGTGATAAGCAAATATACATATTGTACCTTGAACTTTGAGGACAAAGTACTTTACACGTTAAACTTATTGGAATAACCAAAATATTGACATTATACTGAAAGCAGAATGATACAATAAACTGTATCAGAATATATTATTATTTTGTTTTCGTTAATTGTTGGTGTAGAATTCTACCCTTAGCTTTTATCGTTTCATCTAAAAAGCTTATTTGACAACTATGCAAGAATGTCGGGTTGACTTGATTTCACCATCACCACGTGTCTGTCGACCTGGTAACTCCAGGTGTTGAGTTACACGTAGTGATTACAACACGTAACTGTATTTAAAATATTATTTTGACCACTCAGAAACGTATAATGGATCTACTAAGAATATTGCGCGAAACATCGTCCACAGTGAATTGTCACCCAAAGTCTACGACATAAAATACTTTAGTTCTTTCATCATAAGTGGAGCCAAGTTTGTGAAACCAGGTGATCAGACACTTGTGTTGGAAACAAAAGTAACACAGTTTACTATTAACGTTTGGTATTATATTCATCACAATAAATTAAATCTTTGGATAATTTTTCCAGAGTCTTGTATCTATAACAATAGAACCGTGTTCTTTCTTTTTACGATATTGAACCACATATTTTCATTTTTTCTACTGGGAATATTGTCCTCATTGGTTTATTTACCGGAACTGAGAATAAGAAACTCTTTAGATCTAAAGACGGAAAGACTATAATTTTCTAATTTTCCAAATATCAATTTTCCTAACTGTCGACAGAAATTCAGTTCCTACAAATTAAGCACTGCTTATCTTTAAATCATTGTATAACGGTAAAAATAAATTTGTTAACATATTTCTATATTTTGAAAATTTTATCTCGTTATTTAAAATTGGCAGTATTAACTTCCTGAGTAAAATCAATAATTTCTAATCTATTTAAAACTTTTTACTTGCACTATTCAACAGTCCACTATTCTTGAACAGCATAACAGATTTACTGATGCACGTTTATTTTATATATATGTTTGTTTCGGTTTAATATATATTTAGAAATGCATTTAACTTGTACTGTTAAAGGTGTATTGCGAAATTTCCGCCTGTTCCCTAAATTTCTAGAAGATTCTCGAGTGTAAGTATTAACATTGTACTTTGTGGGTATGTAAATACTGGTTAAAAGTAGAATTTCTCCCTAGATTAACATCTAAGTTATTGGTGGTACTTTTTAAAAACAAAGAAATGTACAGATAACTTATATTTTTGGTAATTTCACGCAATCTATTTGAATTTGTTATTTCTTTGTTTTCCAGTTACCAAGACTATTTATTTAGATAATAACAAAATAATTATTCTTATTAAATGAGGACATTCTCTCTTCATGAATCCCAATAGTCTCAGCGGAAGAAACCAAGATAAAGGCGGCGAAAATACTTCAACCTTGAAAACGTACCTCTACTATGTAAAACTAGTGTAATGGTTATGGTACTCTACTCGCAATCTGGGGATCGCGGGCCCGAATTCTGGGGGCATAATAAAGTTATAGTCAATCCCACTATTCGTTAGTAGAAGAGTAGTCCAAGTGTTTATGATAGGTGGTATTGAACTACTATCTTTCCTCTAGTCTATAGCTGATTAGGGACGGATAGCGTTGATAAATGGTTTTTGTTTGTTTTTTAATTTCGCGCAAAGCTACACGGTGGCTGCCTGCGCTAGCCGTCCCTAATTTAGCAGTGTAAGACTAGAGGGAAGGCAGCTAGTCATTACCACCCACCGCCAATTCTTGGGCTACTCCTTTTACCAACGGATAGTGGGATTGAACGTCACATTATAACGCCCCCTCGCCTGAAAGGGCGAGCATGTTTGGTGCGACAGGGATTTAAACCCACGCCCCTCAGATGACGAGTCAAACGCCTTAACCCACCTGGCCATGCCGCGCCTTAGCTTAGCTTTCCGCCAAGTTAAAATAACTTGGTCAGTGTAATAAGAATGCTGGGATATGCCATGCACCCCAAATTAATTCTCCTTAACGGTAAAAAAATAATGTTATATCAAGTTTAGAAAATATCTGATAAGCGAAGAAAATATTGTTTGACTTACATTGGAATTACTTCAATATATACCTAACTAAAGCTCTAATTCTGTTAGTAGCATCAACGGTATATAGTTCTATATCACATGGCCCGGCATGGCCAAGCGTGTTAAGGCGTGCAACTCGTAATTTGAGGGTCGCGGGTTCGCATCCCCGTCGCGCCAAACATGCTCGCCCCCACGGCTGGGCTACTCTTTTATCAACGAATAGTGGGATTGACCGTGGGTGGTGATGACTAGCTGCCTTCCCGCTGGTCTTACACTGCTAAATGAGGGACGGCTAGCACAGATAGCCCTCAAGTAGCTTTATGCGAAATTCAAAAAAACTGTAAGTTCTATATCATAACCGAAAAATATTCACAGTAAAATTAGAAATATCACTCACAGCAAAAAATTTAAAAAAATAGTAAAACAAAATAAATTCACCATCGCGCAATGAACAAAAACAAAACACAAAAATATTAAAGGTTTGTCAAGAAACTACAAAAAGGAGAATATAACAGGCACCAGCTACAGCAACACTGGGAAACAAACAAGGAAAGCCAAGTAGGAGTTATGTGTTAGTTAGGTGCTTTTCAAAACCAATTAACGCTCCTCGTACGAAACCGGTTGTGGGTGCGGTGACGGAGTTAACCCTACAAAAAAGTTAATCTTGGTATAATAGTAGACTGTTATTACAAGATAACAATGAATATAATATCCTCTTCAGTAACTGAGAATTATTGGGAAACTTACGTGAGGTATGCATATTAACCTTACATACAAAATAAGTTCGTGGCCATTTTGTTTGTTACACCAACCCACTCCCATAATGGTTCAGCGGTGTGTATGTCTGTGGACGTATACAAGGCTTAAAACCGGATTTCGATGCCCGTGCAGGGCACAGCAGTGATAGCTCATTGCGTAGCTTTGTGTTTAATTACAAACAAAGTCACATTGTTTCTTTATTGTTAAGCGCACAGTTACAGAATGGATTACATGTTCTCTACCCACTGTAAGTATGAAAACCCCGGGTTTTAGTATTGCAAGTCTTCAGACTTGCCGCTGAGCCACTAGAGGGCGGGCTGGTCATGCCAATTAGGTTTTAAAGCTAGAGTTCGATAACTTTTTATATATTGTTGTTTTCTAAACAAATTATATTTGCGTTGATTCCGGCATGACCAGGTGGTTAAGATGTTTGACTCGTAATCTGAAAACCGCGAGCTCGAATTCATGTCCCACGAAACCTGCTCGTTCTTTCAGCTACGGGAGTGTTATATAATGTAACGGCCAGTCCCATTATTCATTGGTAAAAGAGTATTCCAAAAGTTGGCGGTGGGTAGTCATGACCAGCTGCTTTACCTCTAGTCTTTCACTGCTAAATCAGGGACAGCTACTGCAGATATCCCTCTGGTAGCTTTGCAAGAAATTCAATACAAGCAAACAAACAAACAAACGTCTGTGCTAAAAATCACAAAGGTCTATTTGATATTAACTTTTAGGCAACAGTAAGTTTATGAACTTGCAACAATAAAGTTAGGTGTTTCTTAGGTAAATATAATCCACTGTGTGGGTTTGTTCTTGAAAAAAAAAAAGGTCAACATTTAGTCAGTATTGGGTAATGTACAGGATACCACAGTAAGTCACGTGATGTCTTTCGTGCTGTTCCTAGCGCTTAATGATTCTTCTTACTTCTGATAAAAGTAAACTTCTACAGTCAACATGCGAAATGTTCGTGTATCACCAGGTTGCATTTATTTATTTATTATAAAATTATATTTCTAAAGGTCAACCCACTCGTCCACGTTTAGAGGCGATCGGCTGAAATTGCTCCCGCTTCGCTACCTTTCGTTTTCCTCTCAGTCTTCGAAATCCTTGTCTTTCCTGAAGATTAAGTGAAATATAAGTCGATCTTGTTATTCTTTCACACATGGACAACCTTCTTTACAGTCACGACTTTACACACCCTGGTATTGTTTACGACAGATTGTACTAGGGATCCTTGCGGGCGTGTTTTGCCTTGACTGGCGACCGCAAGACGGCGCTACTGCCAAAGTACCAGTATGCCATTTGAGCAGTGGGCAGGGCGGTGCTAACTTAGCTGGTGGTGGTTTTTCTTGATCGTTGGTCGAAGTACAGCTGATTAAATATAGAGATGGCAGTTCAGGACTTTCAGTCGTGACCGAAGTCATCAAAAACACAGGAAATAGAATTACACAGCGTGTTCTCTATCATGCTACGGAACGAAACAACAACGGCAAGGTTTGCCTGTTAGGGACGCTGCTGGGCTACTCGAGACACGAAAGTGTGAAGTCAGTCAACAATGAATCTGGCGTTTGGATCTCTGACGTTGTATCTTAGTGGTTATGGAAAACATTTCACATGTGATTACATATTAATTAACAGATGTGTAGAAGTATAGTCGCAATATATTCAGATATCAAGGATTTTTTAAAAAAAGTAAAACCACTAAAGTATAAGCCTAACGTGTAAGCAGCGTCTATGTCGAATGGGGCCGTGGATTTTGTGAACCGTTTGTCCGTAATAATCATAATGAACATTTTCACGAGGATTTGTGATATTTAATTCTAGTTATCGAAGAGAAGTTTAATACGAGACTGTGAAAAAGGTCGGGAAAAACCACAATCAGAGTGCAATATCGTTTGTCTTTTTTTATTTATACCCGACGCGTGAGTGTGTTAAAACGTACTTTTAATTCCAAGACACTCGGTGGTTTGTATCAGTTAGTCTGTAATGGATCACTCGGTGAAAGCAATGAACACACACAGAAAAGTGGCGTTTTCTCGGCTGTTTAACAGAGGAAGATTTGAAAACGACGAACTTGAGGCATTGTATAATCGTTACATCTTCCGGATGCAACAGTCTTCGATCATTAGCGTACTGGCTTTAGTTTTCATCCTCAGTACTGTGCTATCAGTTCTACATTTTGTCTACGTTCGTACACCCACTGTTGCTAATCTGTATTTCTTAATACTTGGTATTAGTTTTCTGGGTCTGTTAATATTTTCGCACACCAAATACCTTAAAGACGGCCATCTTGTAGCCCTGTGTTACGTCATATTATTTTTTCTTGTAACCTTTTGTGTTGTGAGTCTTCCTGTCGACATCGGGCCCCGTGGCTCGTGGGGAATCGGCATGTGGGGCAGACGCCACAGTGCGGCCGATGGCGTTTGGGAAACGGTGTTAGTCGTGTTTTTGATCTATACCATGTTGCCCATTAAAACTATCGTGGCCTTAGGCTTAGGAATTGTATTGCCTGGAACACATCTTGGAGTTAGTGCAGTCTTAGCCGAGGAATTTCCGAGTTTACGGTGGCAACAGGTAAGGATCAAACTTTATTTTAAAATGTGGAATTATTATAATAAAAGCAATATGGATCAAAATGTCTATATCTGATATCAAAATAATATCTGGCCTGGTAATATGGATCAAAGTGTCTGTATCTGATATTAAAATGATATCTGGCCTGGTAATATGGATCAAAGTGTCTATATCTGATATCAAAATAATATATGGCCTGGTAATATGGATCAAAGTGTCTATATCTGATGTCAAAATAATATCTGGCCTTTTCTTTCGTGAGAAGCTACCGTTCATACAAAACCAAAAATTGTGTAAAGTTCATGCAAAAAAGATTTAGTGATTCGGTTGTGTGAACCAAATTCATTAAGCATTTCACCCTTATAACACACATACAAATATGTCTTCCCCCTATTCTCTAATCTGAAACTGGAAAAATAAATTTTCTAGCATTTATCACAATCAGTAATGTGTAAATAACATTAAAAACTAAAGGTGCATTTACTTTAAAAAGGTCTCGTGGAATGTTTCTCGTATACAGAATATATATATATATCTTCAGTTCTTAGTGTTTAATCACTTTTATTAATTATTATAATCCAAAACAGTGATTTTTATCCGTAATAATATTCAATAACGTATAGCCTAAAAGGCCATTTATTACATCAAATCGTTTTTTCTAATAACTCGTAGCAAGTAAGGTGTAAAACCAAATGCATCTTTCGTAGTTTGATCATTTCTATAGCAGATAAAAAAAAAAGGTCACTCTGGAGGCATAATGACAGGGGCAGTCCAGGATTTACGCATAGACCACGTTGGTCATTCAAGTAAGAAAATTATAGTTCGTAAAATTAGCAGAATAACGGCAAGAATGAGTCATTATAATTCCCAAATGTTAGTTAACTCTAGAGTCACAATAAACACTAATCCTGCTCTGATGAGTCACACCCACAATCTCGTGCGTGTCACTCGTGTTTATAATACAGATATTTCTGAGGTGCTAATTAATAACGTTGCGAATGTCTGATCAAACCTAAGATAAAAATCTCGCACGTCACCTTTAAAATACGTGGATTATGACAACCCTAGTTTGTATGTCTTAAAAACTTTAATAAGAGACGTGTTCATAACTGGTTTTATTTGTGTGCGTTATAAGAGTGGCATTCAAATCCCACTGTTCGTTCTGACAAGAATAGCCCAAGAGCTGGCAGTGGGTGTGTTTTAAGAGTGACACTAAAATCCCACTGTTCGTTCTGACTAGGCCCGGCATAGCCAGGTGGTTAAGGCACTCGACTCGTAATCCGTCGCGGGTTCGAATCTCTGTCGCGCCACACATGTTTGCCCTTTCAGCCGTAGGGGCATTATTATGTGACTGTCAATCCCACTGTTCGTTGGTAAAAGAATATCCCTGGAGTTGGTGATGGGTGGCGATGACTAGTTGCCTTCCCTCTTATCTTACACTGCTAAATTAGGGACGGCTAGCGCAGATAGTCCTAGTGTAGTTTTACGCGAAATTCAAAACAAACAATCATTCTAACAATAGTTGGCGGTTTGGTGGTATTGACTAATTGTCTTTTCACTAGTTTAATACTTCGACGTTGACGTTTTTTTGGAAAAAGAATTACGAATACGTTTAATCTGGGATTTGAGCTTGTACGTAGGGACAGTTGATTATAGCGTCAAAACGATATTAATAAAATAAAAAATTAGCTACTGAAATTTAAATCATTGATATTTTGACAATACAGTGTTGAAACACTGATAAAATACACTGAATCAGAAAAAAACAGAAATATGTGATGACACCGCAGTCACAAGACTCCTCATTGAAAACTAGAAGAAGCAAAGGATTTACCATTTTGACAACCTCGCCGTTAAGATATCGAACATTATATAATTGTAAAATAAATAACCGTATAGATTCTAACTTTTCTATGTTATGGAATAAATCTTTCCCAAACATTTTACAGTATCGCCACAACGTGGAATGAGATATACGTACATTTGTGTGGAAGCCATATGGTGTAACAATTAATGTGTACCAAAGTTTGTTAGTAACTGGGAACGTACGTCTATGATACTAATATCTTCAATGTTTAGTAAAAACGGAACATTCGCAAAATGTTTAAAAAATATGATCTTAAACGAGAAGTTACATTAAGAAACGACTATCATCATGCTGAAAATACATTATGTGTGTCTAATATTAATGTTCTTCCTGGTGATATAAATGTTCTCATGTGAAGGTGCAATTTTTCCAAATTAATTAGAAAAATGAGCGTAAAATATTCGGCTGGTTAGAGTCTCTAATTCCATCACAAGTGATGAAACAGATCAAACGTAACTATTTGCCATTGAAATAGATATCAGGCACAGTGTGAACACTAAACTATTGTTTTTAAATTTATAGAGCAGGGTTCTGACAGCGAAAACCAAAAAAAAAAAACCAGAAGAACTAATGTATGGTGATTAAGTTTCAATTGTGACAGGATAATGAAAAGAGCCACGAATTAAACTTTCCAAAACGAATATCACAAGATTCTCGTGAACAAGCGTAGACTAATTCCAATGTAAAAATAACCCCCTGGCCTACTCTGGCTCTACAATAAGCAACATCACTACAGTGTAAGTAACATAAAGTATGGTATTACTAAATTCAACCAAGAAATTGTCATGGTTTTATATTAGTTTCAAACTATGAAATTTGAGCTAAGGTCGTCTTTTTTCGTTCTAAAACTGGCCTTTAACATTTTCTACAAAAAATTAACGTTGCTTACTCTTAGCCATAAGAGACTCTGAGAAACTCCAAATTACAGTGAAGTGGTGTTTTACAAGATGTTTATTGCGATTAAACTAGTGCCTAACTGAGCAGAGGACAGAATGTCCACAAGTGTATCACTAAACTGGACGGAGGACATGATGTCCACAAATGCATTAGTAAAATTATGCACATTCGCAATCAGTGTTTCATTTGGGAAATATTTTATCACAGAAAAATTGATTTGATCATGTGTTTTACAACTTGAGTTCACTGTGTGGTCGTATAGCTCACTGTAAGAATGAGCCAATAAGAAGCGTCCTGTGTAATAAAGACATATTTTAATTCGTAAAACGGTCATCTCTGAGTAGGAGAATGGAGAGTCAGTCGGGGAAAGATGTGACTGGTATATAGTGAACCTCCACCTTATGTGACACATGGCCCAAATGGCCAGATCAGAGATTTTACGGTTGAAGTACAGCCATGTCTATAATTAAGAACTGCTGACCAAAAAGAAACAAATAAATTGACCGTCATATTTATAGCACAGTTGAACATATGGAATGTGTTTAGCGATATATCACGGCAAGAGAAACAATAAAGCCACGCCCGGTCCGATATTGAGACCTAGCATCATCAAATTTGTGTATGTTTCTAAAACAAGGAACTAAAGAAGGAACGATAACCTGGAACAAAGTAACAACACTTCTCTAGTGTACGTTTTAATGCTGTCGTTATCCAACAAAGAACATGAGGAAACAAGCCTAAATGATTCGTTTTCTTATTTGAAAGTTGTGTCTTTTTATTTAATAAATGAGAATTTCTTATACTTTAGTATATAATTTCAGTTATAGGACAGGATATTGTTGCGTTAAGCCGTCCCTAAATTAGCGGCGATAGACCAGAGGGACGGCAACTAATTAACACTCCTCCTACAATCACTAACAATTACTCTTAGGCTACTCTTTTATCAATGAATAGTAGGGTTGACCGTGACATTATAACGCGCCACACGGCTGAAATGGCGAGCTTGTTTGATGTGACGGGATTCGAAGCTGTGACCCTAAGATTGTGAGTCGAGCGCACTAACCTCTAGCCATCTCCTCCGGGATGGAAATAGCATAGATATCCCACTGTGTAATTTTGAACCTGTTAAAAGCAAATCAAACGTTTTATTGCGAATTCAATTCTTTAAATTCGAATTGGGGCAAATTACGTCTGTGGATAAGTTTACATCTAGTGATATGTCGTACGATGTTTTTGAGCAAATAAAAAACTGTAATTGTGGTCTGTTTATTAACTGTTGTCATTAATGTTCGTGAGTCTTGTCTTACACACACAAATTGTACAGACAACCTAGCTCTGAGTAAGTTTTCTTAAAAACAGAGCGTTGGCAATGAACTTTATTAGTGAGCCGTCTGTCCTATAATGAGATCCCTTTCTTACCACACGTTCTTTGTGCCAGCCATTACAATTCTGCGTTTACATCACTTACGTAAAAAAAAAAAAAGTCGGTTTGCTTAAATTCTGCCCTTTTCTCTGCGTCTGTTTCTTTTTTGTGGTTCGTTGACTTTTAGCCGTGCCGTGCGTTCTAGAAGGCGACACAGGCTTGTTTCGCGTGACACGAGTTTTGAAAGATCCCTGCCTAAGTACTTCTTGTTGCTTTATGGAAAGGGTCATAAAATGTGACCTCGTAAAGGGTACAGATGTAGGACAGCGTCTGGCTTAGAACACTTTGCTACGGATTTCTTAAATTAGAGTATATAGTTTATATTCATGTTACTTAGTGGCCGCTAGGAGGCTAGAAAATATATGTATTACTTTGGATCTCAGCGCAGGCTGTGTGCTTGAGATAGTTAAGGCACATTCAGCTTGAGTTGTGTATGTCCAATTGTAGTAAATGGTCAAGTTCGTCAAACTTAAGATCATGAAATCTTATGTTGATTTTATTAAATAAAAAAATATTTATAAATCCCTCAACAAATTGTACAATTTAAACATATATACGCGCGCGCGTTTCTAACCTTTAAATTTCTCACTTTTAAACTTCATCTCGAGATTGATCAAACTTAAAAAAGAAAAAAATTAAAGTGAGTTACTTGACGATAAATAGATTTTACTTACATTAAATGTTATCAGCAGATAACACAAACCAGCTTGTGAGTCCGAGGATTCATGGTTTGCGACCCTCACCAGCAAGAACATGCTCCATATGGCCGTTAATGTAATAAAGTAAAACCTGTCTAAGGCGGAATCGCACTGCATGAGTAAAATTTCCGGCTTAGATAGTGAACATGCATTTCCTTAATTATATATGATTTTTGAGCGGAACGTTATACTTGCTTGACTCAAGGGAAGTAAAACGTTTGTGAATAAAGTTATTATACTGTTTACGCTATATTTATTAGAATAAGAACAAAAATAGACATTCAACATATACCCAAGTACATAAAATCGTAATCAAATATATTTGAAGAAAGTGTCCAATTTCAACTGTTTCGTTTTTTAAATGGGCTTTCTCCTTCGGTTAAAAGAGAACGCCAGTTTTACTGTCTTTTCATGAAGTTCATTTTACCCCTTCATTTGATAGCGTTAATATAACTTAACACTAACGATGAAGTAGGAATTTCTATTTCCTCCCTATCTTTCCATTTTGTTCATCTTCTGAATCTCTCACACTGTTACCATCTTGCGAATCTATTATAGATTTTAATTCAGTTTCGTCAGTTTGTGTTAAAACATTCTTGTCAACGTTCACAAAACTTTCAGCGTTCACATCAATCTTCTCAATCAGAGTTTTGATTTCACTAGAATCGTCATAATAAACAACTGCTCCACAATATCAGCCATTATCAAAAATAAATCCACAGTTTCTAAAGCACTTTGTTACGCATTCATCTTTTACTCATTTGACTGAATGATTTAAAAATGCAATTGCATCTAAGACGTCAATTTTCATGGTCCTTTCAGATGCTCTCTTACAGTCGTTCAAGTTTTCAATAATATGCTGAAGCATCAATTTTCTGTATTTCAGTTTTATACACTGTATAATTCCATTATCTAGTGGCTGTAGAACTGATGTTGTACATGGAAGTAGAAAAACTAAACGAACAATGAAAGTTGAACTTTTGGGTGACAAGTTGCATTATCTAGGAAAAGTAGAATATTCCTATTTTCTTGTTCCATTAATTTGTTCAAAGACTCCTCGAATATAGCACTTCTTATCCACGCTTTATTATTCGCTTTCCATTCCACAGGAAGATGATTCTTCCTTAAATTTTTGAAACAGCGCGTATTTTCACTTTTATCTATTACCCATGGTTTCTCAAGTTTTCCATCAGCAAATGCGACCAAAAGTACAGTCAATCGTTCTTTCGAATAGCAACCTCCGGAATAATGACGGCAGAAAAAAGAATAGAATATATTTAACCAATACTTTCTGTAACAAAATGTCCGATAATCTATTAATATTTAAATAAATTATTAATTAAAGAAGAATCTATTAATATTTAAATAAATTATTAATTAAAGAAGAATCTATTAATATTTAAATAAATTATTAATTAAAGAAGAATCTATTAATATTTAAATAAATTATTAATTAAAGAAGAATCTATTAATATTTAAATAAATTATCAATTGAATAAGAAATTAATATTTAATCAAAAACATTTTTTCTGCTTTACTCAGGTTCTAATCCTAATTGTTGATAGATGAGGTAGGTGAAAAATAGTTTTCCGTCCACGTTACGCAGGTTCTGACATACATAGGCCCTTTTATAAGAGAAATCTTAAGATAATGGTGCAAAATTTTGATATTTCCGGCTTAGACAGGTTTTACTGTATAAAAGCGGGAAAAAAATCCGCTGTAGCAGAGTAGTCCAAGCATTGCGGTGGGTAGTATTGACTAGCTTCTTTCCCTCTTTTCTGCCTGCCACGTCAGGATTATGAGGGAGGTACATAAAATAAGTGATTATATTAACAATATAACGTTTTGTTGATGGCATATTCGTGTGACTTATGATTCTAATCTTTCGTTGAACTAGAGTTAAATCTTCGAGCCTAAAATATTTTCACGTTAGGTTACATGAAGATTTCATTGTAGTTTGACAGATACTGTTTCTCTCGTAACTGTAGTGTTAACTAGTAATGGTAGACCTATAAAAAAGTACTCCTTATAAATTTAGTAATTTGTTGTTTATCTCTTCATATTACCTTTGTTTTTAGCGACGAGAATGTCTGAATTTCACGCATGACGTTTCCGGTTAGGTCTAACTTTAATAAATTTGTAATCTTCTTGCTTGTTCTTAGTACTAAAAGTGGAAAAAAACAAACTGTTGCTTCAGGCTTAGGAACTTCTGTGTAAGTAGAATTATTGTAGCTGTATTTTATTTTTGTTTTCTGTAATTAACTATTCTTATTCAACAAGTTGAAAGTATAAAAGGAGTTTTTTCTAGTTGCGTTATACATTTATTTCTAAATATCAAAAAACAGCGCTTTGCAATATAAGAAAAACAACATTTTATTGGCGAGTTCCGTTTGAAAGCTATAAGTATTTAATTTTACAGAAACGCTTTTGGCGATTTTCTAATACCTTTGTAAAAGCTTTCACAGAACTATTTCGTATAATTAAGCTCCACGTTTCCAACATGGCCGACACTAAAAAACAACAAAAACGTTGGTAACTAAAGTACATTGACACTATTCTTTCGTCTGCTGCGTAGAACAATTATAATAACAATAAAAACATTGAATCGATTTGTGACACAATAGAATCAAACAAGCTTGACAGAAGTCGAATATGAACAAAGAATCATCTAGAATACTGACACCGTAACAGGCGGCAATGTCTTATGAAATCAAGTGGAGCAAAATCTACAGAAATAAAGTTGAGCAAGAAAAATTAACTCTCAGTAACTATAGCTAGAAACATACTTTTTGTAACATGCGATGAGTAAGCATGTATCGTAGGTAAACGACTTTAAAACTGGTCGGTTCGTTCGAATTGATGACTAGCAATTGAACACTGAAAAATATAGTTTTGTTTGTTTGGTGTTTTTTTTTTTAAATTTCGCACAAAGCTACTCGAGGGCTATCTGTGCTAGCCGTCCCTAATTTAGTAGTGTAAGACTAGAGGGAAGGCAGCTAGTCATCACCATCCACCGCCAACTCTTGGGCTACTCTTTACCAACGAATAGTGGGATTGACCGTAACATTATAACGCACCCACGGCTGAAAGGGCGAGCATGTTTGGCGCGACGGGAATGCGAACCCGCGACCCTCAGCTTACGAGTCGCACGCCTTAACACGCTTGGCCATGCCGGCCAATTGGTGGTTTTTTTGGTGTTGTTTTGTTGTTTGATTTTTACAGTAAAAGTCAGTAAGCACTTTGAGAAATCTAGCGAAGAATGAAAAGGAATATTTATAAAAATCCGATCTATTAATGCGAGATGTTTTGGAACTAACGAATTCATGTTTTTGACAAACAATTGTATGAGAAATTTTTTCTAGTCTAAATGATTACAAGAAAAAATTTCTTTAACAAATAAAAACAAACTCAATAGACTTGATATCGTTTGGTAATAAGTGGATGTTGACTTCTGTTGTTGACTTGATAGTTTGTTTTAGAATTTGCGTGCAATTATACACAAAAGCTATTTCCGCCCCTCGTTGTGAACTGATAGATTAGAGGCTCGGACTTCCCTTGTCTGACTGAATATTGGGATTTGAATTCCATTCCTATAATACACTGGTGGTGCGCGGTTTTTCGGCAAGAGCACACGAATCGGTAACTATTGGATACACGTCAAAGCACGTTCATGCTTAGGACACTAACTAAAGTCGAGATACGATATAAAAATTTCGTTTAAAGTGTTTTAAAATGCATTCTTTATTTTGTCTATTATTAACCACCATGTTTACTCGTATATCTATAGGAACATTAATCCACTTCTTTATCTCATATTTCTTTCGTTCAGCTTCGTGTTTATCTGTGGGCCAAACAAATTAAAGTGTTTGTAAATAGTTTATGAAATAAATAAGCTTGAAACTCCTCGAATTATTAACAATTCTCATTGGGAAGTTTTTCAATGCGTTTTCAATTACAATACGAGGAGAGAAACTTGAATTACCAATTTTTACGACACCTGATAAGAAACATGCGCAAACACACCGAATCGGGGGTCATTAAGGTTCAGACGGTGCCGCCACATTGGCTTTGTCCGGTTCTTCCGAATCGAATAAGAGATATATGGCTACATTAATAACTTTATGTCCACTGCTGAAATTGGGAAACGACTTACGAGACGTGAACCTTGGATCTTTCGATATGCAGACAGGAATGTTAAGTAATAGACTACACCTAGTCAGAAACGAGAGGAGTGGGTAGTTGTTTCATATCTCCCTACACTGTGCATCAACTCTTAACCTGCGTCTGTCTAACGAGAACATTATTAATTGTAATTATAACAATATAAAACGTACGTATATTGAAATTCAGAGAAACGTCAACGGATTTCCTACACAACATTGACCACAAAACACTCGTAGTTTTTAGCCGAACTGAACAGGACGAATGCTGCGTTAATCGTGGCCTTTCATTAAATTGTGGATCCCAACTTCCTCAGTGTATAAATACGGTTAGACTGGTCTAATGAAGAGCGCGTGATAAGAGCATCTTGTATGGAAGGTCTGTGAGAAATAATACTAGTAACTCCGACTTCCTTACAGAAACTGTAATGGCGAACATTAAAACTAAGTGTGATTAATCTCGCACATTCCAGGATCTTCATTTTTTGTTAACGATGGTCACGTTTCCACTGTGACAGTAGCACGACTTTTACTGATAACTATAACGACATACCAGGAACGTGTTATCACAGATACTGTTTCCATAATCAACACTCGCTATTTTAGGTATGATGCAGGTCCTGTTCACGTAACGAACACTCGCTATTTTAGGTCTGTTGCAGGTCTTGTTGACGTAACGAACACTCGCTATTTTAGGTTTGCTGCAGGTCCTGTTAACGTAACGAACACTCGCTATTTTAGGTTTGCTGCAGGTCCTGTTAACGTAACGAACACTCGCTATTTTAGGTTTGCTGCAGGTCCTGTTGATATAACAAGTACAGTGTTGGTAGTGGTCTAGAGGTTAGGCCACATATACACAGTGTTCCTATAGATTTAAAGTAATAAATCATTTACTCAGATTTTACACTTCTACTATATCTAGCGTATTTCAGTTCATAACCTACTGTGTAATATCAAACATACAAAATGTGAAACAAATGGTTGGCGAGAAAAAACTTGTAGTAAATTTGTTCCTGTTTAGCATATTTAACCACGTACTTGTTTATTTCTGTGAACAGCTGTTGTAGCCATTTCTGCATGTGCAATATGGAAAATTGTGGGAACTTTTGGGAAGGGTAAGAGGTATAAAAGTAAAATATTATGGGATTATCACCCCCTTTACCTTGCGACAGGCAGGAAGAAAAGACAGACAAAGAATCAGTTTTTGTCCATGACTCTTAAGTTATTTTTACATAAGAAACGCTACTTACTTCTTCAGAAGTCATTATTTAATTGGTACGTTTATTCTACGTTTTGTATTTTTCTTTCTATCTTGTCTTCGGATTGGTAGATAAATATATACGTAATCAGCTATTCTTAAAATTCGTTTGTTTTCTTTGAATTTCACGCAAAGCTACACCAGGGCTATCTGCGCTAGCCGTCCCTAATTTAGCAGTGTAAGACTAGAGGGAAGGCAGCTAGTCAGGACCACCCACCGCCAACTCTTGGGCTAAATTTTTTACCAATGAATAGTGGGATTGACCGTGACAATGTAATGCCCCCACGGCTGAAAGAGCGAGCATGTTTGGTGTGACGGGATTCGAACCCACGACCCTCAGATTACGAGGCGGGCAGTTCGTAAATAAATATTTACTTTTGTTACTCAATTTTCATTATAAATTAATAAATTTATATCACTTAATAAAATGTTAGTAGAGAAGACCTCTTCCAGTCCTTGTTTTAGCAATTTAAAAAAAAAAAGAAAGAAGTTAAATAGTGAATATAGTAGCAGGTCCATGGGGAGAGTCCAAGGGGTCCGAATCCCTCCTTTCAAAAAAGAGAAAAGATTGAAGCAGTAAAACTTTAAATAGAAATACAGAAGAATAAAGATCACGTGGTAGAAATATTATACCTAATTATTTGCTGGAATCAGTTATGCTGGTATTACTGCATAGCATAGGGGACTGGTTAACCTATAACGTTTCAGATGTTGAAGATAACCGTGAAGGATCATTTCTTCCAAATTACTATAATCGAGTTAAACCTATCACAGGTTACTGAAAGAGCTGTTTTTATCGGCATAACTATCAAACATTACATCACTCTTTCTAGCCTATCAGTGAACAACGCTTGATATAACTTCATTTTTGAGGTCTCTTCAAGATCATTAATTTGAAAGTCAGTTCCGCATATAAAGAGAAAGAGAAAAACTGAAATTCTGGTTATTCTGATTTCCTATTGCTTATAAGTCAAAGAAAGTGACTGTCAAAAATAAATGGAAAGTGTCAAGTACTCGCCTTGGTTTTTAGTCTCCTTTAAGATTCTTCTATATCCATTCATTTATCCCTCCTCCATATCTCTGAAACTCTTGAATTCGCCTCTGCGAATACTGAGCTGCAAGTTTTGTTCTGTATAGACCTTATGGCCTGATGGTTAGCGCGGTCAACTCGCAATCTGAAGGTCCCGGGTTCGAATTCCCATCACCAAACATTTTCGCCCTATCAGTCGTAAGCGTGTTTTAATGTTACGGTCAATCCCACTATTCGTTGGTAAAAGTAGTAGTCTAAGAGTTGGCAGTGGGTGGTTATGACTAGCTGTCTTCCCTCTAGTTTTAAATTGTTAAACCATGAACAGGTAGCGCAGATAGTCTTCGAGTAGCTTTGCTAGAGATTCAAAATAATCCAAATAGACGTCGCTATTGGATCAATTTTGTGAGTGAAAGTTGTTCTATTCACCCATCTGAACTAACCAAGTCTTTATCACAAAACTTCATTTTAAATAAAAGTACTCTTGAATCGTAATTGTCACCGTCTTAAACGCTGCCCTACAGGTAGCTGTTTATACTAATAATTACTAACTGTTGTATTCGTATCTTACTGAAAAAACAAAAAAGTGAACGTTTTCTACAAAATTATTTTTTTCCCGACAGTACTGCACAGGAAAAGTTTTTGGATTGTTTTGATATACAATGTAACGTTTTTATTATAAGTGGTAACCTTGATAAAAAGTTTGTGAAGAACTCCACTTTTCAGTAATGCATTTAAAAAGTACATTAGTAAAAATACAACCAAACCCTCAGATATAGTTCTAGTGAAAGCCATGCTATATATCTTACAATATGTAAAATGTTAAGTTTCTAAAGAACGACGTTTGCGCACGTTGCTTTATTTTAAAACAAGGTACCGGTTATTTTTTTTTAATACATCGTGAACTGAAGATTGATGCTGTTTTTATCAGTGCAATAAGAACTCGTTTAAAGAAATCGCATAAACGTTCGCATGTGAAAAGTCTTGTACTGTTTAGTATAAAAGACATTAACCTCCCAGTAGTCTGCTGTTAGAGAAGCGATATATATGTGGGCCTATATTAACACATTGTCAAATTAGGGGCAAAGTGTTACCACTGTCTATACAAAATATTTCAAGTCGCTCAGTGCTATTACCTTTTGTAAATACTGTCTCGAGCTAATCAGTGTTACCGTTCTCTGTAAAATAATGCCCCCTAGCGACTCATTGTTACCGCTGTCTCTGAACAGTGCGTAAAGCATCCGCTTTTTTAAACATCGCCTGCTGTTATTAATGTAAAACTGTATAGCAACGTGCATAAAAGTTTGCACAAATTACATGTGCTGTAAATAAATGTGCATATTTTACACGTTTCTCACATAATACTTTTTTTTTTTAGGTTGACGTTGCTTTAGTTGTATTTTACACAATTACACTGATTAGATAAGAAGACTGTCGCCACTTTATTTCATAAATTTAAAATTTTAATTGTTTATGTCTCTAATGGTTCATTACAATATTTTAACATTTTTGGTAACGTTCAAATTAACTTAAACAAAGTCTTAAATTAAGTAAATATTTTACAAACCTTTGGCTTATTCTACGTCATTTAATTCTATTTCACATTTAATTTTTTTCTAACCATTTTGTTTGTAATAAGTATTAAAAAAAATTAAACAAATCAATTCCTAATAAGTTCTGTAACAAATTTAAACAACTTAAGTATTATACTATAAATGAGTGATTGATGTAAAACATGTAGGGACCCAGTGATTGGTGTAAAACATGTACGATACCCAACGGTGATTGGTGGAATTTACAACCGAATTTTTTTTCTTACGAAACTTTCGCAGTTTGTAAAAGTCTCCTTAGAGCTTGCTTTAAAATGCCACAATTTTTACCGATATTTTCACAGTGTGAGTGGCTATTTTCATAACTGTTTGTGTGTATATTTTATTATTGTATCCGAAACAATATAACTACCGTCTAATATTAATATTGAACTCACAAACTGACTGAACTGCACATAATGGACTACCATTAACCAGGATAATTAATTTTATTATACTTACAACACTTGGTAGTACACAAGACAGCTTGTATACTGTTTCTGTTTTGATCAACGGTATGTTTGTTTAGTATTTTTGTTCAAAGGTACAAATCTGATCTGCGTTGGATAACAGCACCCACTGCAAGTTCTTGAAATACTCCAAGCTCATTGTGCGATTTGACCTTTACTCTTATAACTCCCTCACGGCCCCTAAGTGCGGGGTGTTGTTGTTTTTTTTCGACAACGGATCACCTACTACTAATTAGGCCTGGCATGGCCAGGTGGTTAAGGCAATCAACTCGTAATCCGAGGATCGTGGGTTCGAATCTCCATCGCACCACACATGCTCGCCCATTCAGCTGTGGGGGCGTTATAAAGTGACGGTCAATTCCATTATTCGTTGGTAAAAGAGTAGCCCTAGAGTTGGCGGTGGTTGGTGATGACTAGCTGCTTTCCCTCTAGTTTTACACTGCCAAATTAGGGACGGCTAGCGTAGATAGCCCTCGTGTGGCTTTGCGCGAAATTCAAAACAAACCAAACCAGAATATCACGCATGTCTCGCATACGGATTAGAAACATTTATGGTAAATATTATCGTTTGGAATTACCATTAATACTGAGGTTAACTCCATTTAAAGCTTACAGGGTGACCAAAAAGTCTGGAACCATTGTCGCTTTTCTTAATTTCAGATACGTGATTGATTATTGTGCTGTCAAACCATTAGAAAACCAATTTGTCCTGCTGGTAATTCAAACTAGTTTCGAATTACAAGGTCAGCATGAGGGACACATTATGTATAAACTTCGTCGAAGTTTCTATGGTTCTAGACTTTTCGGGACACCCTGTATAAAGAAATTGATGTTTCAAATCGGTTTATTTACATACACTATTTGTAGCCTAGATGTAGTACTAAATATTAATATTGTAACATTTTTCATCGTTTAAGTTTCAATGGAATTACTTGAAAACGCGCTTGTTTGTTTGTTTTTTGTGGGTTTTTTCAGATCCCCTTTTATACGTAAATACAGATTAAAACGAAATGTGTAATCCGTAGGGAAATTGGAAGAGACCGTGAGTGCAAATCAAAATTAGGATAGGGATAATTAAGATCTCTGATCCCGAAAAACCGATCCAAATTATTAAAAGAAAACAAAAACGTCAGAGCCGACAAACGGATTAGTAACCCCAGACTACGTAACTGCTAATACAACTGTTAATCCAATAATACAACCTAAAAAAGGCTTCTTCCTCTGATTGAAAATATATATTCATAAAAGAGCAGCAAACTGTCTTGTCAGGAACATAAACACAGAAAGAAAGGATTTGTTTGTTTGTTTGTTTTGGAATTTCGCACAAAGCTACTCGAGGGCTATCTGTGCTAGCCGTCCCTAATTTAGCAGTGTAAGACTAGAGGGAAGGCAGCTAGTCATCACCACCCACCGTCAACTCTTGGGCTACTCTTTTACCAACGAATAGTGGGATTGACCGCACATTATACGCCCCTACGGCTAAGAGGGCGAGTATGTTTAGCGCGACGCGGGCGCGAACCCGCGACCCTCGGATTACGAGTCCCACGCCTTACGCGCAGGGCCATGCCAGGCCAGAAAGAAAGGATATTGTGGTCTTTGTAGATGCGGTCTAACTTTAGCTTCATGCTGGAATAAAGCGAATTATATTAACTAGAAGTGAAGAAATGATGCTGTAAGTGAAGAAAGAAGAGCAATGAGAAGGTCAAGTGACCTGAAAGGTCAAAATAGAATTATGCTAGAAGAAAGCAAGGTGTATGATATTGATTCTGGAGAAGATGGAAACGCTGAAACCTCTAAAACCATTACTAGTATATACAGCTGTATCGGTTTTCATACTTCATGAATTTCAAATATGAAAAAAAAAATTCTGAATGGTAAAGTCAAATAGTTTATTTCTACTTCTGGAATGTAATATTTCAAAATTATGTACGGCGCCAAGAGGGGTCGGTTTTTTGTGATTGGGGGACTTAAACTGTACTCTTGTATCCAAATGCGCCACCTACACAATATTTATTTTATTTTAATTGCGTAATAATTATGTGATTTGATTTATTGTAAAACAATTTTAATATTTATAATTTTATATTATATTTACTTTATATATGTTATCGCAGTGACATCGTTCTTAATTGTAGTTTTGTTATTGGGCTAAAAGTAGCCTAAAATATAGACTATCGGCGTGTATACTCGAAAGTTCTAAACGTTCTGGTACCAAACGTGATGCGCACTTTCAGTTGTGTTCATGTTAAAAAAGTAACAAACATTCCTGTTATTCGATTCAAAGTAGAATGCTCCCCTCTGGAACAGCGATATGTCTGCGGACTTGCAACGTGAGAATCCAGATTTAGATTCTCGTGGAGGCGGAGCATAGATAGCCCATTGTTTAACTTGTGCTTAACTTCAAACAAATCAAAACACTAAAATCAATATGATTTTGCTCTATAATTAAAAGAAAGGAAGTCGAAGAAAGTCGTTGTGCAGGAGGATGGTTCTGGCTGGTTATCCTGGGGAGTACGTCAAAATTGTATGTTAATTGTAAGAGATTCTCACCTGGTCGATAAGTCCACACGTTCACAAGACTATGCGGGTTGGACTTCCATTTCCAATTATCAGAAATAGAAATATATCTATAAATGGAAATGGAAAAGCAGGTTAAAAAAAAAAAAGGCTTAGACTGACCAAGAAAATGGTCAGGTCTTCAAAATCGTGTTAGAAATGTAAAGACAATGAAAACTTTAAGCGAACTCTTTGAAAATATGATATTAATTGGTTGTGAAAGCGTATCTCATTACAAAGTTACGCTTGTTGAATTCGTGTGGATTAGGATTTAAATCAATATATTTCCAAACTAAACTGTTAACACCACCCCTCACGCTGCGGGTCAATTGTACAGTTAAGAGCTTATATTGCCATTGGGTTGTAATACTTTCACTTAGCAACAAAAGCAATTCGCAGAGGTTATACCTATTAAACTACAGCGAAATACACTAAACAATGAAACATTCGTTAAAGCAAACAAGCAAAAGGAATGATCCACGAACGCGTGCCCCCAGTTTGCGTTGGAATGATTGCCTGATTGTTCGCGTTCCACAGTCTTGGTGTCTCTGGTTAATTAGCATTATACGTACATTCTTCTAGAAAACTACCCCTATAAATGTGGCTTTTCTAATGTAAATTACATCGTGTCTTTTGTTGTTCCAGTCATAGAGTTAAAATAAGTCTCGGGAGAAGTCCTTCCCTGGACCGAGTTTCGTGTTCGTGTTTTTTAGCAGTTGCCCTTTCAGAACTTTCAAAAGAAAGGCGCGAGACCTGGTACTAATGCTCATGAGAACTAAATTCCAATATTATATACGGTAGGGTTGGTAAAATTCCTCCCTGTTTATTAAACGGTTTTGTAAATCACAGGTGTCTGCTTAAAGATAAAATATATGACTAATAATCGTTGTATACTTTAATGTTATGCAAGCTCTATGATCAAACTGTCAACAGTAATTACGTACGAGAAGCAAAAGCAGTCAGTAGATGTATAAGGTAATAAATGTTATTTATTTATTTAGTGTTACGGTATATTTAGTTTCTTCTGAGTGGATAACAGATTTTAAAATAGTGTGCACAGTGCCATACTCTAACATAATATGTATTCTTCTGACTAATAATAGCATCATTTGTAAATGTTGGAGTTTCTGCAAGGTGTTCACCCGAACGTTTTTATGTAAAATAAGTTCGTTAAATAAGATTTCTAGAAGCACAGAGTTTGTACGCACGCACACACACACACACATGCCCCGCCTCCACTTGGGCCTGGCATAACCTGGTTGTTAAGGCGTCAACTTTCAATTTGCGGGCCGCGAGTACATTGTAATGTTATGATACATTCCAAGGGTTGGCGGTGGGCGAGGGTGACTCGCTGGTTCCCTCTAGTCTATTACTTCAAAATTAGGGACGGCTAACGCATATAGCCCTTGATTAACTAGCTTTACATGAACTTCAACAACAATGAGTCCTCTCCTTTTGTGTGAGAAATATTTTAATTAATTATCGATACATAATTTTTTTTTTAGGTGAGATGGAGAATTTAAGAAAAACGTGTGACAGACTCGCGAGAAACATCAACTTATGCGTATAGTCAGTAGATTGTGAGGAAAGTTTCAATCGTAGTCACTTGTTGAGTCGCTTGTCTAGAACTGTCCATTCTGGCTCTATAAACATTTTGCATCAACTAACGCACATAGTCAGTAGAGTTACATCATTTTGTCTCAAGTGACCCACTCAAACACAGGCTTGGAATGTAACGAACGTGACCACCCATCTATCCATCCATCCATGTAGTCAGCAATTTCCAAAGTATACTCGTCTCAAATGTAAATAAATTCATCCATAAATAAAAAAATTAATATCCATCAGTTTTTCAACTGACTCATGTAATTAACATAGATCAAGTAGTATGTCTCAAATGACGCATTAT
This sequence comes from Tachypleus tridentatus, assembly GCF_004210375.1. Lineage (NCBI taxonomy): Eukaryota > Metazoa > Arthropoda > Merostomata > Xiphosura > Limulidae > Tachypleus > Tachypleus tridentatus. The sequence continues at coordinate 51,159,488 of NC_134830.1, forward strand.
AAAAAAAGATTTCTGTCCATTTTTATCACTTGATCTATGTTAATTGCACAGGTCAAGTGTTAAATGACGCATTTGACCTTTCATATTCGGTTTTTGTATATCTTTTTACCATCCCTTGCATAAAGATTTGCGAATTTTTTGGGCAGGAGATTCAAAATGTTGTGCGCAAAAACGCTTACATAATATAATATCAACCGCAACTGAAGGGTTAAAAGTAGATTTTCCTCAGTTTTTATCAACTGACCCGTGTAACCAGGGGCGTAGATTATTTACACCCGATGGGGGGATGATTTTTGCAACCACTTATGTGGATTGTTCAATTTGCAACTTGGTAATCTCTGATTACGTGAACCTGAAAGCTGTTAATTTGCAACTTGGTAATCTCTGATTACGTGAACCTGAAAGCTGTTAACATGCAGTCACAGAGTAATCTTGTTGCCACGTTACTTGCATGTATACTTAGGCCTACTGACTGATACTTACGAACTATCGCTTAGACTGAAAAGCTAAGAAGCACGCTTATATTAAAGATGTACATTTCGGCTACTGAAAAAGCCTACATCTAGGCCTAATTATGTAATTCGATTGGTAAGAACACGAGAATCACAAGAACAAACACAATTTGTAGGCTTCTGATGCAATAAAACAATTCAACAGACCAAATTGTAGGGGAGGATGATTGTATGCACCATACCCCCACCTAAAATGAAGGGGGTAGTATCCTACCCATACCCCCAGGATCTACGCTCCTGCGTGTAACCAATATATTTCAAACTATATCTTGAGTGTAATGTAAAATTTGATTCGGTAGCGTCACATGTTCATCTCATCTGACAAATGTATCCAGTAAATAATGTTTCAATTGATCTGTGAACTCTGTTTATTCCAACTTGTGTATGTAATTAGTACGTTTCGAAGTGTAAAGTGACTCCAAACCTTTTATTTCTTATTAAAATGTCTTTAGTACTGGACTCGCTTTATAGATCACCTTTCACAAAATAGCAATTCTCGTCGAAGTTTTATTACTGAATTTCATTATAAAATAGTAAGTTCACTGTATCCTACAATCGGCTGTTTTTCTCGCTATTCTGCAGAAGTGAACTACAGTATAATTAAGGTTTAGGCAGTAGAGAAATACTGACGTTTTGTAGCAACGCTCGTGACAAGATGCACGAGCCGCTTGTTTCTAACTATCGTTCTTCGACCATGTGAAACGCGATACATCTGATGAAGGGGGCGGGGAGGGGGGAAGAGTAGTTCCTGAATAACATCATTTTGTAACCTAGAGTTCTTGTGTAGGAGGGTGGTCCTACCAAAGATGGTAACATCCCCTTAATTTGAATCCCGCCATACTTCAGAAGGAGGAAAATTTGAACGATTGTTAAGGTCTGAACGATATAATATACTTTTGTTGTACAAGTAAATACTACAACTATTACTGTTTTGTTTTTCCTAACGGGAAATAAGTAGATGTTATTCTTAGAACGAAGCCTTATTAGAAGTAAAAATATATATATTTTTAATATATAAAGTCTGTGTGTGAGTTTCTAATTAGCGTTTGTAAATTAGAAATAAGAAAAATATCGAGTTTAATGATGATACTTTTAGGCTTAGGTGTTTTGAAGAAACGGGAAAATTGAACTCGTATTTAATTTTATATCGGGTAATTTTCAGGACAGCGTTCGATCAAATACCATTATTCGCGCGTGACTATGAATATAAAAAAAAAAAAGTTAAAAAGACTTAACTGGAAATAGAAATACGAAACCATAAGCAGCCGTACCTTTGGCCCAGAAATGTGTTATTACACGTCCTTTTAGGTATACATAGCCTAAAAGATTAAACGATAATATATCGAGCTTAAGCTACGATAGCAACAAAGATAAAGTTGTTTATGTATAACTGTGGAAACTAATCTTACTGGAAAAATAGTGAACATGACACTTTTGTTTTTATTATTGTTTGCTACTTCTATATAGAAGTTTACAAGATAGAGAAATATGGAAATATACGCACAATAGGCTGTCATAAAAAAAAGTTCTAACCCTAACATGGAGTATTCAAAATGCGCCTGTTCTTATTGTTTCGCATTTTTACATTTAAATAGGCAACATAATTATTCTTTAAAACAACTTAATAAGACTCTGAAAAGTCCAGACAAGCAAGTATTTAATTGCTAACTAGTACGTTCAGTTTTTTCCTAAGTTAACTTCAAGCTTGAAATTAAATTATAATACTAGTTATAACAATCTCGTATATTAAAGAATTTCAGTGTTAGATGAGTTACTAACTGAAACACATTTCTGTATTGTATTGATATTATTTTATATCTGACCTTCCACTCTCGGTTTAAACTTTTTTAAAACTTAATCAAACAAGTCCAAAGAAAATCTATAATCTCAGTTTATTACAAAAAAACTCATTCAAACAACCAGTACCGTCTTTAAAATAAGATTTCAATACGTGTACAATAACTTAAAAGATATTCATTTATCGATGTTTCTTTGAAAAAGCATAGTAATACAAGCTTTCGTCACTTGGTTAATAACCCTTGTTCTCTTAGGAGTGATGTGTCCAAGTTATATCATCATGACCATCTTTTATCTTGTTCTAACTACCTAACAAAGCTCGTTACTAACATTAATTAAATGGTTGACATTTAATAAATATTTTCTATAATTTCCTATGAGCAAATGTTAAAAGTTTTGACCAATATCAAGCTAACTGCTGTGTTACTTGACTTAAGAGTTACCTACTTTTAGCGACGCATGGGATTCAGTGGGTTACTTGACTTAAGTATTATCTATTTTCAATGGTGGGCAAGACAGAATATTGAGGGGGTTGTCATCAAAATGTATGTAGATCACTAGCTCGTTGGAGTGGCTAGTCCTCATTTAAAACAGCCGCGGTTGTTAAAACTAACGTATCAAAGTTTTTCTATACTTCAAGAGATAAAAATATTAGCTACACAACTCTCAATAAGCCAGAAACAATAAGTATAGTATTCTAAGAAATTTCTTTACTCAGTCCGAATATTCCTACTTATGTTTATTACACTGGCCTAGTGGTTGGCTTAAAGGATCGTACATGCAATGGATCATGGTTCGTGTCGCACTCTCGAGAAACTAGCAGAACTCAAAATTTTGGTCAAATCTCACTACTTGATTAAAAGTAGTCCAAGAGTTGACGGCAGGTGTTGTTCGCTACTTGCTTTACCTCTAGTCCATCACTTCAGATTAGTGACGGCTAGCACAGCTAGCCTTGTGCGAATACCCAAAGCAAACCAACTTCGCACAGAAATATTTATATCGTTGCGATAGGCCTCAGTTTCTTGAGATGTATAATTATAATCAGCTTTTAATACCAATCTACAGCACTTCAAGCTTTGTGTGAATTAACGTACTTCTAATCATCGTGTCTTAAAAGTACACGAAATTGTAGCAAGAGATGACAAAGTGTGTGTGTATATACATATATATATATCATTAAATCATCCATTTTATAGTTTATTTATACATTCAAGGCAATATTCAAAGAATTAATTTAAGTGACGTCAAATATTTTTAAAGATATAACACATTAAACACGGTACGTGCCTTCACTCATTGTGGCTGTTATTGTTAGACTTGTAAGTATACACACTACTAGTTAATTGCCCATATTATCGTTAGTTTGCCGTCAAAAGTAAATGTGTATATGAAAACTGTTTAGCGAAAAAAGAAAAGAAAAAATATTTCCTTCAACTTACTTTACATCCAAGTGTGGGTAGGCCTAGCAGTCGAAAAGCGTGAGTAGAGTACTAGAGGTTTTGCAATATTGTGTAAACCATCTGAGCTCATTAAAATGATGAGTTATTACAGTTTATTTAAATATTTAGAAAAGCAGGAAGTATTTTAGGTAAAAACAAACTAAATTAGAACAACTACGAAAACAACTTGAAATGTACTGAATGTTTTATTTTTGTACTGTAAGGAAGCTAAATCCCAAAAAAACTTATAATCCGCTTTCTATGTATGCGTAACAAAATTAGAAAACTCGTTTTAACGTAATTCTACTATATATACGCAAGCTGAATACCCGTCATATGACAGGAAATAATGGTAAATGTTTCTTCTCAAAAATTAAATCTAAATAAATGTTTTATGAACATGTTTTCTAAAAATTAATTATAATTTAGTGACAACATTTGCACAAAGAATAATTATACTATTTCTTTTATTTTTAATCTGTATTTCGTCATCTCCTTTTAGTATTGCTTTAAGAATTTTGAATTCTGTATATTTTAAAGTTATATTCAGATATTCTTCTTGATAAATCCTTATTCATTGAAACATGCGAAAAACCAATTCTCAAAGACATATTTCTACTTAGCCATATGTATTACCCTGCAAATTATTAATTGTGATAGTAAAGGCAGTCAATTTTATTATAAGTTTCTGGGTATTCTATTAGGATATTTGAGGATTTTAAAAACTGTAATGTGCTGTGGGTAATACATGTGGGTTATGATTATATCGGAGTGTTTCAATGGATAAAATCTGCTGATGCTGCATCATTGCGTCCTCTTGACAGTCAAGCAAACGCAATTATTATTATTATGTGTTAGCAATATCAAGCGTGGGGCGCGAATATACAGTGTTATTTACTCATCACGATCTCTACCAACCTCCCTTAAATCCAATTATATGTCCAAGGAAAGAAATCCTTGGCAGTTATTTCGGTTTGAAACTCCGCACAAAAGCTTGGGGACAGATATAACCGGAGGTGCTCAGAAATTACTTTATCTTTGACCCTACGAGGCTTAATGATGAGGAAAAAATATATGCAGTTAACGCATCATCCGTTATGTATGACCGGAAGAATTCTAAATGGACACGCTTGGTTATCGCGACAGAAAGCGCCGGTATCTCGGCCGTTGTGATAAGTACCAACACCCTATTTTCACAAAACGACGGCGCTTTCGTCTTTATATAGTAGTAACCCCGGATTAACGCATGGACTTACCGGGCTGAATCCCAGGACCTCAAGCTATGACTATAAATGTATTGCACTTAGAGGTTCCGTCTCGAGAGGACTTTTATAAAGGCCAATGAAACCTTTAATCCGTCTTGTATAGTAGAGTGTGTGTGTTTTTTCGTATAGCAAAGCCACAAAGGGCTATCTGCTCAGCCCACCGAGGGAAATCGAACCCCTGATTTTAGCGTTGTAAATCCAGAGACATACGGCTGTACTAGCGGGGGACCGTATAGTAGATTTAAATGTTATTTTACTTTGATTTTGCAAGATATTACTTGAGAAAATAAATAATTATTTTCCTTAATTTGATTTTGGTATCGAATCACTCTAACTACCATGACCATAATTATTAGAGAAGCATACTCTAAAAACAATAACGAAACACAACAGAGAGAACTTCGATTGTTGTTAAAAGTACACAAATTAATAGATTTACCGTTTTATTTGGAGGCATGACTTGGTTCTTGATTTAAGTGATGAATAATTTTGCTAGTAATATAATGACAGTTCGACCTTAATAAATGTTGTAACTACAACAAAAATTCATAACAACCATGTGAAAACGATAAACGTGAGCAGAAAATACAAATCTGAAAGAAAAGTACCGACAGGGGATAATCGTCAAATAAATTGCCAGAAAGATAAAAGGTTTCGTTTGGTTTGTTTTGAATTTCGCGCAAAGCTACACGAGTGCTATCTGCGTTAGCTGTCCATAATTTAGCAGTGTAAGGCTAAAGGGAAGGCAGCTAGTCATCACCACCCACCGCCAACTCTTGAGATACTCTTTTACCAACGAATAGTGGGATTGATCGTAAATTATAACGTCCCCACGGCTGAAAGGGCAAGCATGTTTGGTGTGACGGAGATTCGCACCCGTGACCTCGAATTGCTTTAACCACCTGGCCATGCCGGGCCAAAAACAAAGAAAAACGGAATGAATGAGGGTTGAAAACGATAACAGAAATCTAAAGCAAAGCGATGTAGAAAATGCAATGTTGCAGTGTACAATTTTTGTATGTGATATAATTAGTAGAGAAACGAATGAAATTTATGGAAATGAAAGACTGGTGTTTTATGGGAGTTTTTGTAACGTGTATTACGTTCAAATAAAAATATTTTGAAATGTAGTTTTTAATACTGATTTCAGAGGTTTAAATGAAAATTTGGAGAAATTATTTTTTTTTAATTTTGCTTACGAAACAAAGGTTTTGTTTTTGTTTTTGAATTTCGCGCAAAGCTACTCGAGGGCTATCTGCGCTACGAAACAAAGGAACTATTTTTAGTATTACATATATACCTATGTATTAAAAAATTGCAAAACGTCAAGACAATGCTAAGTCTCGAGGGGCAATGTAACCAATTCAATGCGAAACTTCAGAAATATTTTTAATATATGCTTGAAGAGGTCGTTTTCATGCCTGTGACGCCAAATGAACTCGTTGAGATAGGAGTTAGTCATGTTGCCTGTTACGTCTCTTAACATCCCCCTCTGGTACAGCGGAAAGAAAGTCTATGGATTTACAAAGCTAAAATCAAGGGTTCGATTCCCATCGTTGGACTCAAATCATAGCCCAATGTGACTCTTCTGTAAGAAAACACACACACGTCTCTTAACCATATTCCAAGCACTGTACTTTTAATTTGCTGTAAATTTCAGGAATATAAACTAAAACTTGAAGAACTGATTTTTAAATGGGAAAATATTTTCATATTTTAAGTTACACATAAATTTTATTTAAATATACATATTATTTATTAATTAGCCTAACTTCATGTAACTTCATATAATGTGACCTAACCTAGCAAAAAAAAAAAGATTTGTATTTTCATTTCCCCAATTTTAATTTATGTTTATGAAGTCACCGTTAAAAACTACATTTTTTTTTCTATTTTAACGCAGTGCATAAAACAGAAAAGATCAGTTTTATGCGAAGGTAGAAAAAGGATTGACTTTAGAGAGTTCACAAAATAACCAAATCGTGATATCTTTCTCATGAATAACTTCCGACTTTTTTATTATCCTTGAATATACTGGATAAAAAGTTAAAAACTGACGTTAGAGAGTTCATTGTCCAGGCAATCATATCGCACCAGTATATCAGTAAGTAATTATATTAGGCCTGGGCCACCTTCAAGTGGAATTCATTTTGTTTATTGTATTTCTTTATCCGCCAGTAAAATAATGTACAAGTAGTGTGCAGTTTTGAAATTAGAGAACTCTTGTAGATAGTGTCCCAGTGTTTTGAATTCTAAACGAACAACGAGCATATTCTTCAAGCGGACTTTGTTTAAGCGCATGCGCGACTTTGCGTTATGACTATCAAAAGTAAAACACGAGTCGCTGTTTACGCGAAAACCATATCCATCATAGTTAGTAAAAAAGAAAGTTATTGGCCTGTTAAAATTAGAGTTTAACCCTTATCTTAACCGCTGAAACACATCTTATGACTTATACTTCATTGCTGAAAAAATTGACACTAATTATTTTATACATGTTATAGTCCGTATCGTTTTTCATGTATATATGATTTTCAACGTTTCATAAGGTTTGAATATTACGATTATAATTTTCAATAATAAGCAACACAGTTAAGTAGCCTTTAAATGCAATTATTGTGGTTTCTTTATTTGGAAAGGAGGACCGTTTAGGTTATTTGGTAATACATAATGCAAATATCAGGCGATTTAACGATAACTTAAGTGTTTTATTGTTTGACTACGAATTCTACGTATAAAAGTTTCACGAACTAACGATAGGCCTAACTTCATAAGTGACAGTAATCAGTTACGTGCTAATTTTGTTGAGTTTACTATACTTCTGTAACTATTCGTTAAACACACACTCAAATTCTTGAAATGAACTGACAGACAAACACACTTACAAGGTCGTTGATTCAGTAATCAATCAACCCAGGAGTGAAATTCTCGACAGATATTTAGTGTATGTGTTTTCTTATAGCAAAGCCACATCGGGCTCTCTGCTGAGCCCACCGAGGGGAATCGAACCCCTGATTTTAGCGTTGTAAATCCGTAGACTTACCGCTGTACTAGCGGGAGACTTCTCGACAGAAAAAGTACAGGTACTGAGCTGAGTGAAGTGGACATATTTTTGCACGAGAAAAAAAAAATTCGTGTGGACATAAAAACGACAAAACAGTTCAAGTAAGTCGCGATACTTTGTGCCAGTGTGTACCGGCAGAATTTCACCCCTTAATCAACAGCTATAAAAGATTCATTCAACAATCTTCTCTAGTTCCTAACTTGCATTTTGTATTGTTCAAATCATTTCATAAACTTTCAAGAAAGTTTTAGTAACTGAGACACATAATTAGCACGTTCCTTTAAAAGTTCCCTCTAGCCAAATGTAATACAAATATCTACATTTAGAATAACGTAGCCTATAACACTTCCCCACCATTAATCAATTCCCTTGAACCATCTTATTGCACAAGAAAACAATGATACATTAAACTAAAATATCTAATTAAAAATAAAGTAAATATTGACAATTAACAACATTAATATTGATAAATATTGACATTAAAATAGCTAAATCAGTATATGTTTGACATAAGTATAATAAAACATTTACTTTCCTGAAACTGCCCACCATAGAATCGTTTTGATGGTTTTGCTTTTCCGTTTTTCATGGTACAAAGGCGGGACGACCTTCTTCCTTTCACCAACATTTACTGTCTTTTCACTGGGAAATTATATTCTGTTAGATTGCAAAGGGAATCTGCTAGTGACTATCCTTGATGATACTCTGGAAATGATCTCACCTGGAACATTGAGCTCTCTAGAGGCTGACTTATTTCTGGTGAAGCCTTTTTAAAAACTAACAAACACTTAGTTTTCTTGTTGACCTATTTCTAAAAACAGTCACAGTAGATGACCTTTGGCTTGGGCCACCAAAACTTTCTAGATTTCGATTTGTTTTCTTTTATGTTCAGTGTCTTTTTCTCTCTCTCTTTTTTTTTTTCTATGATTCCATTCTTATTGATAATGGAAGTACATTGGGTGGTGTGGTTGTCGTGTAATGTACAAGAATGATTTTATGATCATAGACTGTGAAACTATTTGAAGCAAGTTTAAGTTTACATATGTGCTTTCATGTGAATTATATTTCCAATTTTCCCTGTTTCTCAGTGTTTACCACACACACACACACACACACACACACTTATACACGTAACACAACCTTTTACGTCTTGAGACTTCACACTCTTCTCTTTCTGAAACTTTGACCACTTGTTGTTCACTCTTGTTTCATCTCTAAGGGCAGTTGTCCACTTTTCGTTTCTAGATTAGGTGGAATAATGATAGCTGTAGAACCAGTGTTGATAAAATATTACAAGGCTTCTTATTAATAAATCTGTTGATTCTAACCAGTTTCTTTGAATAATATCCTTATTTACCTCATTTAATGCAAATGGAGTATTATCTTCCTCGGGACACCATATCCTTGGTTTATTATCAACATTTTACTCATCACAGCATTGGATAAATATCTGTGTTTTTCATACTTATAATGGTTTCCTTTTTCTGCCATCTTTCTGTCCTGTGGTTTACTTCTTTCGTTCTGAGTAAAGAGTTTCCCAATTAATCGAGCTCTTTGTAGAGTTTATATTTCGAAGTTACTTAATCTGACACTTCCACAATTCCTGAACACAGCCATTAGATTTTTTATCTGGAACTTTCATTGGTTAATGTTTTATTACCAACTGGACAGCTTTATTTAAAGATTTACATCTACTTTGCGTGTCATTATCCACTATAGCTTATGTAGATTAGTCACAAGTCAACTAATCCGTTATTTTGTAAAGAACATTCGAATAAGTTAATTCGATAGTTGTTTTTTTTTACATCTTCAAATTCATTTCTGATTCAGTCGCTTCATCCTTATGGTTTGTTCTAGAAACTTTCTTTTGATTTGATTACCAAAACACTTGCTAGTAGTTTCTTAATATTTTTATATGCGTAGAAATATGAAAAGTTTGTTCACCTTGATATTACTGTAAACTTTACTTACCTGATACGCCTACCATTCCATCATTGACTGTTGGTTTCCATATTGGGTGGTGTTCTAGAACTGGCCTGCCAAATTCTCTAACTTGTTAAAGTAGTGGTGTAGTTGGAGTAGTCCAAAAAGGTCCTGCAGTTATAAGTGGCAAAACAGTAGTGGTGACTGGTGTCGATTAGATGGGTTCTATTGTATATTGGAAGGTTATTGATGTTTGAAGTTAGAATTTCTGAGTGAATGCAGAGAGGCGTGTGGCTAGTTTAGTTTTTGGATTTTCCGTTTCAGCTGTTAAATGTTACACCCTGGTATTGATGCATTGCTGTATATTACTTGTAGTTTCCTTGAGCTTGTTTTACTATGTTTCTTATATCTCCAATCATTCTGCACTTTAGTGATGTTCTTCTGTGCTTGCTGAGCTTCATTTTTATAATCCTTCTGTACCTTCCCTATGGCTTCATTGATCTTGTCTTCCACCAAACTAACTTGAGTTCGCAATCCTTATGTAACTCTTATTCTCGTTCTTATAATTCTGTTATGGAATTCCTGCCTTTTTTTAATCTCTTTTAATTTTCCGTGTCCTTCATCGGATCATTTCTCCATTGTTTCATCATTTCCAGTAACTTTTCCATCTCGCTTCCAACGCGTGTAATCATCTTGAGATTCAGTATGGATTCGATTTTATTTTTACCAAAATAATTCCACTTCTGATCTAAGTGTCTTGGTATATCTATTTTTAAGCATTTTCTTGTGGATTATCCTGTAAAAAATAGTGCAAAGTCCAGTCTATTTAATGGCAATGAAAGTGTTTTATTTATTGAAACTACAAGTTCAACAGTTTTATGAACTGATGATAGCATTAACTTCACAAATAACAGTTACTTCTCGTATTTATAGTGCTTGTCGTATTTTTATTTCTTTGGCTAAACAAAAACATAATATAAGACGAAATTCAAGCAACAGAAAAACCATCTAACAAACTCTCCGACTCAGTGATCAACCAGTCCCCTGCTGATACTACGGTAAGTCTATGGATTTACAACACTAAAATCAGGGGTTTGATTCCCCTCGGTGGACTCAGTAGATAGCTTGATGTTACTTTGCTATACCAAAATGCACACACTAACTTACTGTTAAAGGTTCATTAATCCATCAAAAAGCTTCTCTAGTTTCGCCTAACTTGCGTTTTATATCGTTCAAACCATTGCTTACCCTATTAAAAATATTTAGTAATTAAGAGATCGCTTATCGTATGGCGTTAAAACTCCCTCTAGTCAAAACAATTTATACATGTGAAAAACACACACAGCCTACAGCATTAATATAGTCACTTAATATTACTGGGGTTGGTTTTACAAGTTCTACATGATAGATTTGAAGATTTTTCCTAAATAAAGCCTAAAGTCATATCGGGTAAGGATGTATATTTCTTTTGCTTCTTCAAGTTGAAATAAGGTTGGCAATCCCTTAAAAATAGCTCGTTAGAGTAGTAAACTCTAACAAAAACCTCGTTAGGATGTTGCACTTTTTCAGAAAGTTTGCTATGAGGTTAAACTTATCTGGCAAGATAATTTTTGCAAAATACTCAACGGCTGATAAACTTAAACATTTGTAAGTAGCTCGTTAGGCTAATCAACCCTATAAAAAATCTTCCTTTCAATCTCCGGGCGATCTGACGGCTTCAAGATGACATTAGTATCAAAGTAATTGATACAAACTGCCTCATGACTTAATGTCTTCAAGAGGCTCTGTTTAATGATTTCATGAGGTCGTTATAAACTGAACCATTCCTTTGGAGCGATATAAGATTGTCTCTAAGTTAATGTAGTATCCTCCAGAGGGAAACGGAATGTCCTTAAAAGGACAGTAGCTGATAAAAACTGCTTTATTATTGAAGGTCTACCAGAGGTGTTTTGCTTGATAACACTTCTTACCAGATGGAGGATTTACTCTTGCAGTTTTGTTAGACCGCTTTTATCATTCAGTATAGAAGTTCCCCAAATCTTTGGTAGTTTTGGAGGACTTAGAGCAAAAGAACCTACCCTGATAACAGTGTGTTATGGTTTGTTTGACATCCTCAAGAGTTCTGTGTGTTTGGAGAAGACATTGACAGTAATACTAACCTATACAGTTCTGCAAAAATTGCTTCATGGCTGACTGCAATATCTTATGGATAACTTTGCATCCAGGGAAGACGTACCAATAGAACTGATACTTAAGTAAGACTATGTTACAGCTGGATATATCTGCCAGAAGCCTAGAAATATTTAGAATTAGTTCTGAGCTTTCTAGTTGTTGTAATATTGTAGTATAGTTCAACATAACTTCTTTGAGAACCAGTGCACGATTGAGACATTTTACTCCGTGTAGGCAAGAGTTTGAAATGTCATCGAGGAAGGGAGGGAAGCACACATAAATATTCATTCTACATAAACTCAAGCAAATATTCATTTTACTTCAATATTCATTTTATATAAACTCAAGCAAATATTCATTTTACTTCAATATTCATTTTACATAAACTCAAGCAAATATTCCTTTTACTTCAATATTCATTTTACATAAACTCAAGCAAATATTCATTTTACTTCAATATTCATTTTACATAAACTCAAGCAAATATTCATTTTACTTCAATATTCATTTTATATAAACTCAAGCAAATATTCATTTTACTTCAATATTCATTTTATATAAACTCAAGCAAATATTCATTTTACATAAACTCAAGCAAATATTCATTTTACTTCAATATTCATTTTACATAAACTCAAGCAAATATTCATTTTACTTCAATATTCATTTTATATAAACTCAAGCAAATATTCATTTTACATAAACTCAAGCAAATATTCATTTTACATAAACTCAAGCAAATATTCATTTTACTTCAAACTGTTTAGATTTAGAAGAACGTTTTTTTCTTCTTCTTTAACCTGGTGGTTCGGGCTCTTGACTCGCGGGATCGAATTTCTGTTACACCAATCTTGCTTGCTCTTTCAGCCTTGGAGGCGTTATAATGTAACTGTTAATACCACTATTTGTCAGTTAAAGAGTAGCCCGAGAACTGACGGTAGGCGGTGTTGTGTAGGTGCTTTCATTTTACCTTACTTCTGTTAAATTAGGGAGGACTACTGCATATAACCCTCGTGCAGCTATTCACGAAATTCCAAACCAAACCTTTTTCAAGAACGCTTTTACGAATTTCGTAAACATATGTTTTATACTTAAGTTAACTGTCCTACAGTTTTGTTTATGAACAATTTTTCTAGGTTAGTAAGAAGTGGCAAAGACTTTAGTCAAAAGTGAGTGCAATGAGACTGAGGGCTTATAATGCTAATAATCGAGTTTCGATACTCGCGTTAAGCACCTAACAGATGGCTGATTGTGTAACTTTGCGTTTAACGACAAAGAAACTGTTGTTTTTATTAATGTCTTTGTTAGCTGTGGTGAAAAAAATATATTTAATGAAAGAAAAAGTCCTTTCATATCGTGAACATGGTTAGACGAAAAGTAAGTGAATTATTTGGTTCACGTGACAATTTATACATTTCTTTGTGAATGATTTAAACTCCTTTCTTTTTGTACAAAAAGGTTTTTGAAACTTATACCAAAAGAAAAAAAAACACAGTCATATTGTTCATTTTATCATTTACTTAACAAACAAAAAAGGCTTAACATTATTGGAGTGATGATTACTTTTAACAAAGAGGCTGAGTCACGACTTAAGACTGAAACTTTAATGTTTTAGCATACATAAGCATCGTATTTTCAGAGCACGTGATAAACAGTTGTAAGGATCAAAGTTAATGGCTTAACCGCCCTTTGTTATCCCATCATCCAGTTGTATAAGCCGTGACCTATTGATCTTATTTACGGAAGACTAAGCGAGAAACTTATTTCTCAAGTTAGGTGACCTTAATTCTTAACCGGTTTCCATCTACCTTTCCATTACAGGGAGTCAGGCTATGGCTAAAACCTCGTTTGTAGTGTGGATAATAGTACAAATCTTTAACCTTTCTCAGTTGTCTGTTGTTACACTAAAATATTGATTCGTTTTATTAGAAACAACGCATGCGCAAAGATAAAGACGGTGTGGAATGTACGATCGTACCCTTTAACTTGTGTGTGTATATATACACACACACACACACACACACATATATATATATATTTATTTATGTGTGCGTGCGTTCGCGTTGGTAAGACATATACCTTTAGCTAGCATCAGAAACTACGGAAAATGGAGTATGTACAGATATTCCTAATGAAACTTTGTCCAAAATTCTGAAACAAACGAAATATTCTGACGTGGTAACCTAAATAACTGAAACCTAATTCGTCAAGTCCACACTGACTTGAACTTTTTCTGACATCATAACTAAAAACTGAAACTTAAATTCGTTATGTCCACACCAACCTTGGTGTCTTCTGACAATATAACTAAATAACTGATAAACTTACATTCGTCACCAGACTGTTTAATATACACTAAAGTTAAATTGTAAAATAGTAAGTTAGCTACTATCAACATAAAAACGGAAAACAACTAGAAGTGACACACACTGAAATAAAGGTCATGGCCACATTCATTACAAACGTAATAAAACTTGATGACAAAGGTAAGAGGTCAAGGTCACAGACTTTATCAGCGTGTAAGAAAATAGCAGTATAGGACAATCTTAAAAACAATGTTGTACCAAAACAACCAAATGTCAGTTTATCAAACACTCTTCCATACGTTATCTTTCACGTGCTCTGAAAATGTACAAGTTTGAAGTGTCTTGAATAAGGACATCAGGGACCACTTTGTAACCTGTTAATGTGCAATATTTATAAAGCGATGCTAAACGTTAGTTACCTAACAATACTTTGTGCTCAGTATTAATAACAATGGTTTGTTTACAGTGTTAATTATGTAATAATAATTTGTACTAACTATTAAGAACAATGTTTTGTTTACAGTGTTAATTATTCATGATACTTTGTACTCAGTATTAAGAACAAGGTAACACAAAAGTCTGATGATAAAGTCTCCTTATTCGGAGACGGATTCCGCTCTGAGATTTCAAAGGTGAAAGACATACTTAGCTCGTCTCCTTTTAAAACCTACTTCCGAGCGAAAACCCTAAACAATACATCTAAGCGGGCGAGCATGCCCATCGGAAACCAACGGGCTCCCTTCACAATGAGAAGTGACATAACATATACTGAGATAAAAAGCATATTCTCAAACAGAACACAGAAAATTACCAATTCAGTTAAATTGCACGTACACGAAACACAAGATATCCAGAACATGATATCAACTTACGTCATTCTCTGGTATCAAAAATACACAGTAGAACACACAAAAACACCAGCAGTAGTTGTTACCCAGTGTGGCAGCCACATGTAACGCTCTCTCACGCTGTGTAGGATGTGGGGGAAAACACTCAACCACACTTCTTCATTTGCCAACACACGGCAAACTACAAAGTATGCCCAAAGTACAGAAACAAATTACAAACTTATTAAATAATACAAAACATAAACTGTACAAAATCAGGAAGCAAATAGAATGCGAAGAAAAACACTTGTCTTGCCAACACCCACACCTCAAGAAACTAACAACACAAATTAACAATTTACAAAGCGAACACATGCACAGGCAGTAAACACACACAAAAATGAAACAATAAGCAAAATAATATTTTATGAATTCCCAACACAATACCGAATTTCCCAAACGAAGATGACAGCACGATACTAATTATTAAAAAAACTGTTGAACACATTACCCCATTACTTCCATTACATTATACAGTTACTCGTACTTACACAAACGTTACAGAATACAACTACATGGACAACATAGTTTAATAAAGAAATACATAACCTACAACATAGCCCTGAAGAGGAAAGAACAGTGACTGATAGACATCCTAATCAGCTTACCAAACCTCAACCATGAAACAATAAAGGGATGGAGGAGGTCAACCTGAACCTGACCCCTAAATCCCGATAGATGGTAAGCATGCCTATAATTAAATAATGAATTTACAAGTCATAGTCTTGTATATTCGACTTTTTGACTACCCTGTATTTCATAGCTTTCAAATTATACTGATGTGTACAATGTAAGATTGAAAATCAAAATTAAATCAATATCTGAAAGAAGACATGGTGATAAGACTATTCATCTAATATGTAACTTTGGCGGAATTGTTTTAGATAAAACATTATCTGTGTGTACGTTCTCGAGCCCTTACTGTTTAATACATATGTTAAGTTCTCTAAGCTCCTGACGCTTACGTTCAAGACGCACAATTTCAGGCATGTACATATAGTTTTAAATATTCATTACTTTAATGCACGAAGGTGAGCTTGCGTACTTTGGTTGTTAAAAAAAAAATAATCTAGATTCAGATCTTCCAAGATCTTGGACGATATTTAAATGAACAAGTATTTAAACCCTATGCGAACTTTAATCTTTGGAAGAAATAAACACTGTACATAATATACAGCTTTTTATTATTGGAGGACGTGAAACGCGGCCGTAGGATAAAACTTGCGTTAATTATTATTTATAAAAAAATTAGAAATGCCGACGCGAGTCAAACTACTAAGGGTATATTTATTTGGCGAAGAATTATTAACGTCTACAGAAGAAACTTGAGATACGTATATTTAGTTTCACTGGTATTTCTCTAGTGTAGAAGGTACGTGTGTATTTTACGATGTAGATATTACTATTATATACGATCACGGCGGCGACCGTAGAAGATATACTTTATCATTATAAATGGCTAATTTGCCAAAAATAACCACGTGTTTGACTTATGTTACAACCTTCTCTCTAGATTATGCTTTCATGACAAACTAAAAATTGTAGAATATAAAGATTTTGGTGTATACGAGTGTGCCGTGGTCTTTCTTTAAATATTATTTAGTCTGACATAAATTGTTTCAACTATATTTTTCTCAACCCATTACATCCACCCGCACAAAACAAGTTAATGGTAATATAATAGTGGCTTTTTTTTTTTTTTACAAACAAACAAAAAAAGATCGAAAATTTAATAACCGAACAAAAATATGGAAGAGTTGATTCACCTCACATAACACCACTTCTGTGAAATAACAGTTGTCACCGCCAAGATGTCCAAAAGACAGGCACACGCCCCTAAACATCAGTTGGAATTGGAGAATCAGATTCCTTCGTCATGCATCATGCACAAAAACCGTTTGTAGTGGTAGTGCTAGCTTTGGACAATTTTTCTTAAGTCTTTTAAAATAGGAGTTGAATAACGTCGTGCAAGTTAGACTTTGGAATGTTTAGATAGTTAAAGATAAAATGAATATACTCAAGATATGGTATATCACCCTGTGTGACATGTTCAGGTTTTATGATCAATTCCTAAGATGGTGTATAGGGTACACTCTCAAGTCCCCATATATTAGGGCCCAATATGACAAAACTGTATTTTGTTATTTATTGGCCATGTGGTTAAGGCACTCGACTCGTAATCCGAGGGTTGCTGGTTCGAATCCCCGTCACACCAACCATCTCGCCCTTTCAGCCGTGAGGGCGTTATAAAGTTACTGTCAATACCTCTATTCGTTGGTAAAATAGTAGCTTTAACAACAAAAAATACGGACGGACACTTCATTTTTATAGCGTGAAAATATTGGCTGTATTCAAAATGGTCTGTGCATGCAATGCGATATAAACATCTGTTTCTTTGTTTGTTTGTGTGTGTGTGTGGAGGAATGGTCAGAGGGCAAAGTAAGATCTTATAACTGGTTCTAGTGTTTTTCCATGCTTTCAGTAATATATATTTAAAAGATTTACTATCGTTATTGTGTATCATAGTTCCCATGTTTTCTATTATCAACAAATGTGTGATATCTGATATTTCACCTTAATTTTTCGTTATAAATTATCCTTTAGACATGAAAGGGGGGGACTGGAATACATGTAATCTGATGGTTAAGTGTTGTTTTTTAACCAAATGAACCGTGAAGTTGATATTAGAGAGTACGTTTTAGAAAGGCACATTTGTTCACATCAAACAACTAATGGATCAATTTCAGTGACTAATTAAAACCATTTAATAGTTAAATTAAAGGTGAAAATAATTAGCTTAAAATGTATTGAAAGAAACACACGATTACATATCTGACAATAACTTCACCTATTACGAGGTTTTGAGTCACAGGAGAAGATAGGGGAAGGGAAGTCTTCTGTGCCTTCTTCTATGATACCGTTAATAAAGTTATGGGAGGTTTTAAAACTATATCCACCTCATATAAAACTTTTATCTGATACACAAACAAACAGAAATATTAATATTTTATTTTATTTTTTTTTACTGATATTCAAAATGTATTTAGCTACCACCAGGTGACATTGACAACTGTTACTGTACTGCGATCACAAAATCTAGAGAAATTTTGAAGCGAAACATTTTGGCTTTATAGGTGCCCCCTTTGATATTAATTAGATTGTATAAGAAAGTTAATAATGTCTTTATTCTAAGAGTCCGTCTTTTTAAAACAATAAGTAAGGATAACAATGAGAAAAAATAATAATAAACTAGTGCACTGGACTCGAAGTTTCTAATTCCATTTTGTGATGTACTAGACCCGAGTGTTAATACAACACAACACTTGGTCGTGTAATTCTGGTGTGTGGAATAGTAGACCCGAGTGATAACACAATACAACACCTGGTCATGTAGTTCCGTTTTATGATATAGTGGACTCGAGTGTTAACGTAATACAACACTTGGTTGTGTAGTTTCGTTTTTTGATATAGTAGACCCAAGTGCTAATATAGCACAAAACTTGGTCGTATAGTTCCATTTTGTGAGCTAGTAGACCTGAGTGTTAAGATAATACAACATTTGATCGTATAATTGTGTCATTGTTCGCTTAAATTTCCTTATCTTACACTTAAACTGGTGTACGTCACCGTCTATGTTTATATGTCTGTGTGGAAGAATTTTAAAATTTTCCATATGGCCACCGTTATTTTTTGTCATTAGGTATAGATATCAAGTTGCTTTGCTGACGAGATACATTGGTACGTGTCTTAAGTAAACCTAGTTACAAAGTCTTCTACCTTTTACAGCCTAGAATACAAATGTGAATACACGACACAATTTTGTGATTTAAGTCGCATCTGCGCTTCAGTTTTATAATTGTTGAATGTTCAGTGTGTATCTTTTGAAATTTTAATTTCATGTTTCCTTTCATTCTTGGACCTCAAAAGTTTCGAAAATTGTCTTTATGGAAAATTGTAGTAGTAACTTGCTGTGTAAAATGTTCTACAAAATCAACTGTAGATCCCCATATAACTTCTCCAAAGCATTAGAGCTGTGATTCCTCACATTTCCTAGATAGTTTCTTAGCTATAATCGTTACCTAGTCGTCTTTGTTTTCCCTTCAAACTTATGAAGTGATTAGTCCTAGTTTAATAAATTAAAGTTCTGTATTCGAAATGCTGTTCACCAACCTTATATTTTCAAGTTTTTTTTCCTAGTTTTGTTTTTTATAGTTCGACTAACGTATAGTCCATACTATACCCTAACCTCACATTTCATAGCTAACTAAAATAAATTTTGCGAAATAAATCTTCACCAATAAAGAGGTAGAAAAATGTAGTCTGGGCAATCAAACGTCGGTAAATTCTTTTGCGAGCCAGTCAAAATTAACCACCATTCACGAAATGAATTAATTCGTGACGTATTCATAGAATAATTATTGGTAAACAATTAAAAACTTTTAATAGATAGAATAGCCAATGAGTTTTTGAAATCTAATATTGTTGTTAGTCTATGTACTGAAAGTATAAAATGAAATGTAGATAAAAACAAACTGGAGAAATATTGGTTGATTTCATAATTTAGTTTTCGTTGTTTAAAGAGGTTTGTTTTTATTTGAAACGTCGTTGGTATAACGTAAAATAGATTCTTTAATAAACGATTTAAGTTTCAAATTGAGTCGATATTTTTACTTTTATGATAAATTTATGCACTTGATTCTAGAATAGGTGATCCCACACTACGTCTTTACTTCAGGCTTATTATGCTAACACTCACTGCTCTTACAAGGTTTAACGACCCCCTCACACCCGTCACTAAAGTCATAATGGGCAGACAATAATAGAACTATTCTATCTGGATAAATGCATTTTGGCTTTCATGATGTTACATGGCACACACTGGTTTTTATATAGATTATATATTCAAATTGTTGTTTCCTAATTTTATGTTTTATAATGTATTACATAGTTTTGTTGTTTGTTTTTATTTCTATTTTTAAATTATTATTATGATGTTTTTACCATTTATTTTACATCACTGGTGTTATTTTAATCAAACAGACTAAGGTGGTGGTGATCGAACACAAATCGTTGAAATATTGTTGTGATCTTGTATTTATTTTATTATAACTAGATACAAATTTGTCTTACATCGTGCATTTCGGCTGCTAATCTTCTGCAGTCTTCAAGGTAGTCCAGAAAAGGACTTCTCTGTTGGAAGTTGCCAAGACTCGATCCTGGATCTTCTTAAGAGAAAGTCTACGTTATCTACTGCTTTCTATGACGGGTCCTGAAGACGACAGCACGTTAGCAGTCGATAGGATAAAAACAAACTAATTACTAGTTAGTAATTGATATCCGGTTCTAAAAATAACGCTAGAAATATGTATTAAATTACAGTATATAGGCGATATTTGAATCACGGTATGAAACAATAATGATGAAATTAATATGACTCAAAGACAGTATAAAAAGACTCGAAGAACAAAATTATTATTATTTTTCCATTAGCAGTCCTTGTTATCATCATCAAAACTAATAACAGATAATGTCTGTGGCTATAGCATCCAAACGTGTTGGAAATATTCCATCTATCAGACAAGATCCAAACATCGATGTTAATCTAGCCAGCAATTAAGGAAAATCAGTTAAGAATTGGGTTCTTTTCGACTCTTACTGCCTTTCGTCCTGTAGCCAGTTGTGGGAAGGCAGTTACCCTCAATATTTATATACAACCTTAAAGTAGAAATAAAGTACTATAAGCTTTACTACGTAAAACTTCCAATCTCCACCCTTTTGCGAGACGTACAAAAAAGGCGGGAATATCCTTATTGTAGAAATAGACTACCTTATATTTCTACAGGACTTTCAATCTTCTTTTTATTTGATAATTACAAAATGCTGTTAAACAGAACTAAAACTCATATTTTAACACTTGTTACTTCCCCACATTCCACCATTTCCCTTGAAATTTTGTTCAAGTATAAACCAGACAAGCTGAGACAAATCCAATTACCTGAAGTTGGTCATTCCGCTCCAGTATACTGAACAAAATACTTAAAAAGTTTGTTACATGTAAGTTCAGGATGATCTTGAGTTACTAGTGGCCTTTGTATTCTCCACTAGGAAGTTTCCGTAATCAAGAGTTTTTGATATAATTTCATGTTTATTATAAAATATTATAAATAATTGTATATGCCAATCATTATAACTATTAATTTTCAATTTATTCAATGATAATTTACCAATATCAATGAAATAATTACTAGTATTATAAATTGTTAAAAATCTTTTTAAGTGAGATATAATAATTCCTGTTAACAATGTTAGGGTAACAGTGTTGTATCCTGGTCGGTTGTTTTGGTTTAGCGTACTAGGGTGTATGTGTATATATATTGTATGTACACTCAATATATATCATAATACACGTTGAAAGGGCAAGCATGTTTGGTGTGACGGGGATTTGAACCCGCGACCCTCGGATTACGAGGATTGTGAAGATACGAGAGTATCAAGCAGAACTGGTAAAACACTACCAAATCCACCAGACTCCACAATTCTCACATATAGTGAAAACACCCACCACCCATCTAAATTACTAATTTTATAATCATCTCATCTGGATCATCCAGTATTGAACATTTAATTAAAGAAAGGTTATCCATTATAAACGAACTCCCAGCTTTAAACAGTAACACAGTCTGTTCTGAATACTAATAAACCATTGTTTTATTGTCCAGTTCTGAATACTAATAAATCATTGTTTTATTGTCCAGTTCTGAATACTAATAAACCATTGTTTTATTTTCCAGTTCTGAATATTAATAAACCATTGTTTCTATTATTTCTTTATTTTGCCGTCTTTTAATTTACTTCATCCTTTTATTCTGTATTTAATTACTTTTATAAAATGTTTAAATTTTATAATGTGTTTGTACCAGATAATTTACCATGTTCACTCTACCTTGCTGAAGATGGAATAGGTGTATTCCAAAACATCCAAGAATTAAACATTTGTTACTCTATACACATGTGTCAAATGTTTGTTCTGTTATTTAGCATGCTTGGTACATTTAAATTTTGTAATAAGTATTTCTGCATCTACAAATTTATTAAGTAGATTATTAAAAACACCCACATTTATTTTTACTTTAAAGTTGAATCTAAATGATAATGGTACCTGCCTTCCCACGACTGGCTACAGATAGAAAGATAGTAGGAGTCAAGATATTGTGGGCTCAGGAACTCAACTTCTAACCCTTAACTAATTTTCTTTAGTTGCTGACTTGTTGAACATCGACGTCTGAATCTTGTCTGATAGATGGAATATTTCCAACATCCTTTGGTGCTATGATAATAGACATTAATTATCCTTTATGAGTTTTAACAATGGCAACAAGAGCTGTTAATTGAAAAAATAATTTTGATTTTTTAAAGTCTATTCGCACTGTGGTTGATTTACGAATACATATATAAAACCAGTCACTAAGTTATGATAACACTCCCGTGATTGTCTACGGTAATAATAAAACATGACAACGATTTATTCTAACTGTTGTTAATGTTATTACACAATTCTTACTTTTTTGCTGATGTTCCCCAGTAGTTCAAGTGTAAATTTGCGGGCTTGTAAAAATTGGGTTTCGATACCAGCGGGTGGAAGAGTACAGATATTTCATTGGGTAGCTTTGTGCTGAACATTACAACAATTAAAATAAGTATCAGCTATTGAAAGTGTGTTTATTATTAACTACAAAGCTGCTCGATGGGCTATCTTTACTCTATGTACCACGAATATCGAAACCCGAGTTTTAACGATGTAAAGATGTAGAGTCAACTTAGAGTCACCAGGGAAAATCCTCTTATTCTTGTACCCTTCTTACTAATTTTTTTTTGCACCTAGAATTGTGTTGTCATTAGGACGCGTAATTCACCATCTGCGGGTTTGAATCTCATCGTTGAACATGCCAGCCCTTTCAGTAATGGGGAGAATTATAATATAATAGTCAATTCCATTCATTCGATTAGAATAACCCAAGACTTGGCGATGGGTATGTTACGTATTATAATCTCAAACAGCAGGAAATTTGAATTTGAATTTAGAAGTTAATTAAATGTTAGTATGTATCAAATTTATGATATTTTCCGATAAGATTGATACACACAATTTTATTTCTTAACACAAACATACTTTGATATACAAACAACAATACGAGTGATATTAACTGTTATTACAATTAATTATTACAAATATCGGTTTATATATAAGTTTTACAAACATACAGACAATACTGAGTCTTATATCCTATCTAGAACTGAATATTTTATCGACGATCCAGGTTCACGACGAGCAAATTAATTCTCAGTTGATATTGTTACACCTCGCTTCAGCTAGCTAGCTGTCTTTTCTTGGCTGGCCTTACACCGCTTGCCAACAAGCTAACTTTTTGTCGGCGAAGATAACTAAGATCCTCGTAGAAATAATAACGTCCGAAGTAATTAGCTACAGTTGAACGGTTTGTGATATTCAAAATCTATAAAAGTTCTTGGTCAAATTCTTAGTTTTCCGATTAATAAGCGTTAATCACAATTATAATTTCCGAGGCCTATAACAAACTGACTGTAGCTGACCAATAAATAATAACCGTCTCTTGACGTGTTATGATGGCTTGATTGTATATACTCACGCGAGATTCTCAAACGTTCAACAATGTTCGAAAACATGTAAATCACATGTTGACGATTCTTACTTTCGAGAATATACAAATTCAGAGAACAGGCAGGACTTGCGCAATACACGCCCAATAAAACTATACTGAAGCAAACGTAAGTATTAAAATAAACGTATAACGGTAAATCTGTTACAGGTGGTATTGACTACTACTGTCTGTCACTTGAAAATTAGAGACGTCTGGCGCAGACATCTTTTGTGTAGGTTTGCACGAAATTCAACAAACAAAATTATTTTTTCATGTTAAATAGTTTTTTTTATTTAATTTTCTAATAAGTATTCATAATTCTGATTAATATTTAAATTTATGTTTTTTGTGTTTTTTTTTTAAATTGTTAGATTGTTCCATGTCTTGTTTCGTTGTTCAGGTTTCCACATTTTAAGATGCTGACATTATTTTATTTTCTCTTACATAGTTGTTCCATTTCCTTTCTTTAAATCTTTTGCATGCGTTGTTTTATGGTGACAGTGTCCTCATGTTCTCATTTATGGATTATGAAATGCCAAAAGCGCAAAGGTTTCTTATGACGTGTGTTACAGGAGTTCAGTTAGAATTGCATGTAAATGTTATTTTAATTAACTATTCTCTATCAGTTGTAGACATTTGCTGAGGTCCATGCAGGTTAGGTAGTTATCACTTCCGTTAAAGAGGTTTTCTGAAAGCATATTAATAAATAAAATGGTAATTTAAGGAATGATTTAAAATTAAAGCACAAACGTAGCAAAATGTATAAGACAGGAAGTGACAGAAGGGGGAGTAGGAACTAAGTGATTACTATCAGATAAGTAGTTACAGAAGAGAAGGAGGAACTAAGTGATTACTATCAGATAAGTAGCTACAGAAGAGAAGGAGGAACTAAGTGATTACTATCAGATAAGTAGCTACAGAAGAGAAGGAGGAAGTGATTACTATCAGATAAGTAGCTACAGAAGAGAAGGAGGAACTAAGTGATTACTATCAGATAAGTAGTTACAGAAGAGAAGGAGGAACCAAGTGATTTATCAGATAAGTAGTTCAGATAAGTAAGTAACTACAGAAGAGAAGGAGGAACTAAGTGATTACTATCAGATAAGTAGTTACAGAAGAGAAGGAGGAACTAAGTGATTACTATCAGATAAGTAGTTACAGAAGAGAAGGAGGAACTAAGTGATTACTATCAGATAAGTAGCTACAGAAGAGAAGGAGGAACTAAGTGATTACTATCAGATAAGTAGTTACAGAAGAGAAGGAGGAACTAAGTGATTACTATCAGATAAGTAGTTACAGAAGAGAAGGAGGAACTAAGTGATTACTATCAGATAAGTAGCTACAGAAGAAAAGGAGGAACTAAGTGATTACTATCAGATAAGTAGCTACAGAAGAGAAAGAGAAACTAAGTGATTACTATCAGGTAAGTAGCTACAGAAGAGAAGGAGAAACTGAGTGATTACAATCACAGTTATCACAGCTTCTAATTAAGTTTATTTAGTTAATCCTAAAAATATTTATAGCTTTGATACAGATAGACCAAAGTTTTTATTTGTGTACCGTCTATAATTTTTTTATCGTTAAATATAATGTACTAATGAAATAGTATTTAAAAACTGTTACACCATGTATACTGATTTTGTGTGCGTAACATTCAATTAAAGCTTAGTTATATTCCTGTGTACCACTTGCATCATTTTATTTTTTTTATGTATCGCACATAACAATATAGTAGCTTTCTATATTTTTGCGTCACTCTCACAAATGTACGAGGAATTCATTTTCCGTGTATCTTACACAACTTTGTGTTCCAGGCAGTCAGGAACTTCAATGAACCACACGATTGGCATTCCCGTGTGTCACGTGCATCTATTTATAACAACGTTTTGTGTTTTCTTGTGTCACGTGCTTTACTGTAAGCAGCGTTCTTTTTTCCAAGTGACATCACCTTGAAACAAGCGTGTGTTCGAACTTATCATTTGCAACTACATAAAGGAATGTTCTGTGTCGCATCTATCGCTATACTACGTTTGTCATTTCCACGTGGCACACGCATCACTAGAATGGTGTTTTTTTTTCGCATGTGTCATGCCGTTAAAGTAGGACATACACCTGAGACACACACTAAATACAAGTTTGCAAGTGTTTGGGACGTCTGCTTGACTGTAAATCCCAGCTAATAGCAGCTGGATCTTAGTATATTTATAAACTTAACTCATAGGAACGGAGATGTTAAGCTTAGCGTATTGTCACTGACACACACACACACACACACTTGTATGTTCTTTTGTTTACAACACAAGTTTCAAGTTTAGGCTATTTTTACAGCCACGGTAAATAATATCAAATTCTTTGCATCTATGGTTTTTCGTAGAAACGTCTTTTATCCCTCTACTCATAAAAAGTTTAAAAAATTGAGCACTTTATACTGAAACTGTTTTGATTACGCTCATCAGCAAGTCACATGGTAACCACAGCTAGTAAAAAGTTGCAGTGGATCTGAATGTACCAAAACTACAATTTAGTATTGTAGATAGTGTTATATCACAGAAATTTGATTGATATTGGATAATAAGAGTTTTGGGAGCTTTTTTCCATGAAAACTACGCTGCACAGCTATTGTCAGGATGCGTGGTCGTCAGAGAGAGCAAGACCACCCGTGGCAACATTGAAAATAATGATACTGTAATATAACATACTTAGACCTTGTATACTAGTTACATGGTATCGTAGTATATCCATAGCTTATACGCTAAAGTAATTTAACCTGTAAGTTGTCATTAGTGAAAGAAGTAAAAAAGATTTAAGATTTATTAATTTATTATTAAAGTCGTTCAGGCGAAGATTTATTAAGACCCCCCTGAAAAACAACTAACTAACAAAACGAGTTTTTTACCAGAAATAAAATGTTTTAGGGCATTTAATTAATATTTTTTTTTTGTTTTCTTTAACAGTTGGCTGCTAATGGGGTAACGTTTTTGTCTGTCAACATGGTTGGTTTCTTCGTACACAGACTAGTAGAACATGGACAAAGGAAGGCATTTCTCGACACCCGTAACTGTATTAATGCCAGATTGGAAATGGAAGACGAGAATGAAAAACTGGTCAGTAGATAGCTCTGAAGGAATAACTTTAAATTATTTACAATTCACTAGATATTTTCAGGACGATAATTATGTTTATATTGCTGTTATTAATTTAGATATATTTATATAATGTATTTTCAAATGTAAGTAAATTTCTACTCCGGGTCTTAAACACGCAAGAATTTAAAACAATTATTTTTCATTTTTAATATTTGTGTCTGACAGGTAGCGCTCTTGCAGCCTAGAAGCTACTTTTTAGGTGATAACATATTTAATTTTCTTCGACGTATAGTGTTCGATTAAGTCTTTGTACCCTTTGATGCTAACTTCTATATTACAGGAATACGTATATCTATATAATACACAGACGTGTGCGTGTGTTTATGTGGAAATCAGTGCCATAAAATTATGAGGCAAACAAGATAATGCGTTTAAAATGTTGTGGATGATATTAAACAAAGACTTTCGAAATACATTTACTTGTCAAGATAAACACTAATTTTATGTTCAACGCATGCAGGAACGCCTACTTTTATGCGTGTTACCACAACACGTTGCTATGGAAATGAAAGAAGACATCATTTCACCGCGAGAGGGCCAGTTTCACAAGATTTACATTCAAAGATACGACAACGTTAGGTAAATATTTTTTTTTACTAAGTGTTCATTTTCTTCAAAGTGTATTTTCGTCTGTAATGTGAACGCTTACAAATGAGATTGCAAGTGTATAAAATTCATTTCAAAATTTTATGTACTATATGACAATCTATTTTAAATAGATGACGGTGTTATTTTTAAGTCTTTCAGCTTCATTTTTCACCTCCAACAAAAATTTAAAAAATAAATGAAAATTTCTTACGTTTTGAGTTGTACGTTTTACTAAATAGCACGTGGTATTTTCAAATGATTGCCAACTTTCCTTTCTCGAGGACATACAATATAGCTATGTCCTTGCCCTAAATAGTCTAAAGAATTGTTATGTTTGAAATTAATTCAGGAGAACTGAAAAACAAAACAATAAGTATACTTCATTTCAGTAATCTTTCTATGAGAGTTTCAAAACAAATAGAATGAAAAACGATAACGAATTAGATGCCAAAAAATACTTTACTTAATATTAAAACGATGTGTAAAACTTTCGTTCCGTTTAAAATTAGTTCTGTAAGTATAACTTATGTTAAAACCCTAGTACTTAGTTTATGAAGACAAAAGCCCATGTTTCGACCACTACAAAAGTTTTTAAAACTTTAAAAAATGACGAGAGCAATAAATTATACTTTTACATCTAATATTCAAAAATATAGTCATGTGCTTAATGACGAATAGACTGTAAGTGTATTATAGCGGGGACGTAAGTTTTCTTGTTTTAGCAGTTGTAGTGGTTTTATTTCATGGTTACTCTCACTTAGTCTAAATACAGTAATCTGAAGTTTCAAAACATTGTTCATGGTTACTCTTCCTTAGTCTAAATACATACATTTGAAGTTTTGAACTACTGTTCATGGTTACTCTCTCTGTCTAAATACAGTAATCTGAAGTTTTGAACTACTGTTCATGGTTACTCTTCCTTAGTCTAAATACAGTAATCTGAAGTTTTAAACTACTGTTCATGGTTACTCTCTCTCAGTCTGAATACATACATTTGAAGTTTTGAACTACTGTTCATGGTTACTCTCTCTCAGTCTGAATACATACATTTGAAGTTTTGAACTACTGTTCATGGTTACTCTCTCTCAGTCTGAATACATACATTTGAAGTTTTGAACTACTGTTCATGGTTACTCTCTCTCAGTCTGAATACATACATTTGAAGTTTTGAACTACTGTTCATGGTTACTCTCTCTCAGTTTGAATACATACATTTGAAGTTTTGAACTACTGTTCATGGTTACTCTTCCTTAGTCTAAATACAGTAATCTGAAGTTTTGAACTACTGTTCATGGTTACTCTTCCTTAGTCTAAATACAGTAATCTGAAGTTTTGAACTACTGTTCATGGTTACTCTCTCTCAGTCTGAATACCTCCGTGTGAAGTTTTCATACACTATTTGAACTGTGATAATTATATTAGATTTATATTAGATATAATTATATTAGATTGAATTCAGGAACAAGAGAGTCTATTATATACACGCATCACTAAAGTTTTCCAAGAACAGCCTACTTGACTGTATCAGAGAAGAAACGTATTAAACATTTCCTTGTTTTAAAACAACTTCGTTCTTTTGTGGCTTTTTTAGTACTCTGTTCGTTGATATAGACGTCACATGTTGCATGCACTCAGCAGGATAATAACACATAATATATGTATTTAACGTGAAATGATTAATATGTGAAAAAAAAAGTTTCGGCCACATTTAAAATTTAAACGTTGACAATACGATTTTTCAAAACTGTTCTTGGTTCTATCATAAATTCACTGTTTTTTTTCTAGCGTGATTTTTCATCGTAATTTTAGGCTTAGATCCAATTATAAAACATACCTTTTTAAAGAATTTTCGACTTAATCAATCGCTTATTGCATAGTAGGACTAACGCTAAACCTTATAACAAATATAACTAATTATAATCTTGCTTCACAAGCTCGAAGAGACTTTCACACCATAATAATTGTTATTTCAACAAATGGTTTATACAAAAAGTGTTCCGTCCATTAGTGTGTTCGTTGTATCCCAGTGGTCATGATGAGCTCTGGATTGAAGGAAATTTGTCGTCAGCACTGGACCCCGTATAGCCAGGTAGTTAAGGCACTCGACTCCTAATCTGAGGGTTGCGGATCCGATTCCCTATCACTCCAAACGTGCTCGCACTTTCAGCCGTGAGGACATTATAATGGTACAACCAATCCCACTATTCAATGGTAAAAGAGTAGCCCAAGAGTTTGCAGTGGGTAGTGATCACTAGCTGCCTTCCTTCTAGTCTTACACTGCTAAATTAGGGATGGATAGCGTAGATAGCCCTCGTGTATTTGCGCGAAATTCAAAACAAACAAATAAACAAATCGTCAATACGTGATTTTATAACTAATCACGTATTATGTTTTCTCATTGTATCATTCCGCCACTGGTAGAGCGGTAAGTCTACGGATTTTCAACGCTAAAATCAGGGGTTCGATTGCCCTCGGTGGACTCAGCAGATAGCCTGATGTGGCTTTGATATAGGAACTCACAAACACACAGTCATTGTATATCAATGATCACATAATAACTGTTTCATTATACATCCCTAGTAGTCCACCGGCAAGTCTAAAGATCCGAAAAATCTAGTTTCAATAATCGTTGTAGACACAGAACAGTGAACTTATTATATAACAACAAACATTGTGTAAACAATTATGTATTATATTATCTCATTCTATGAATAATTATATCATGCTGAATAATATAATATTATAAGTTGTAAACTACTTTTTTTCATTTGTCTCAGGAGATGTTTAACATTGTGTCTTAGTATGTCCTTTGTTTTTTGTTTTTCGAATTTCGCGCAAATCTACACGAGGCTTATTTGCGCTAGCCATCCCTAATTTAGCAGTGTAATACTATAGGAAAGGCAGTTATTCATCGCCACCCACCGCCAACTCTTGGGCTACTCTTTTACCAACGAATAGTGCGATTGACTGAACATTATAACGTCCCCACGGCTGAAAGGGTGAGCATGTTTGGTGTGACGGAGATTCGAGCCCGCTCACTATGTCAAACATTATCTACAATATTATTTAGTGTTTGAACAATCACTTATCCTGTTTTGATTAATCCAACATATTGGCATATTGTTTTCGTAATACTAAATGTTTAAAGCTAGAAAAGAAGGCAATCTCTGGATAAATAGAATAAGTGTCAGCTGGAATGTAAGATCGTTTTAAAATAAATATGTTCAGACTGATACGTTGAACGAACAGGTTGCCCAACTTTATTTGTTCAGTAAACTATAAGAGTACTTCTTGTGTAAATATAATTTAGAATCATAGTAAGATACGTTTTGTATTTCAGAAGTATAAGATTTTTCCAAATAAAGTTTTTTTGTTCTTGTTTTTTCGATCCTGGTCTTTTAATATCCTTTGTTTTTCATTACCGTCAACATTGTTTTATATTTTCACATCGTCAGTCAGCCTTTATGGTTAGGATCTCAAAGTTTAGCATACTCACACGTTCGATTCTTTCAAAGCCGACCCGAATCTTATGTGCAGTCTACACACCCATACTGTATGGGAAAGCTGTATTTTTTTTCTACCTCTGAATTGCTTTCACCACATCTGCAACTTTTTTACTGGAAGCTATTCATTTGTGACACGTTGTCCACTTCTTTCGCTAAGCCTAATCCTTGATTGATTTATTTCTCGGAGGTCATCAGCTTAATACGTACCTTCTTGCACGACTTAGGATCTATTGAAACTATCATTTGTGTTCTTGGTGGTTTTTTTTTTTAAATTTATCACTGGTTAAAAACTAGTTGACAGCGACAGTACTTTTTATCGTTCGAGAAACCAAGATATATAATTTGTGTTATGCAAATGTGTTAATTATAAATAATTTATCATTTAGTTTTACTGGCGAACAGTGTTGATATTTTATTTTATGAAGACATCCGCATACACTTAAATGTGAGTTACCCTAATTTTTGTAGCAACAGTAGCTTGGACTAGGCACGGCCTCTAGTCTCCATAAAATGCCATAAGGTGTCTTGTTTATTGTATCCCGTTTGTTAGGGGTGTGTGTGTGTTTTTCTTATAGCAAAGCCACATCGGGCTATCTGCTCAGCCCACCGAGGGGAATCGAACCCCTGATTTTAGCGTTGTAAATCCGGAGACATACCGCTGCACTAGCGGGGGGCGTTCGTTAGGGAAATTTGTTTGTTTGTTTTGAATTTCGCGCAAAGCTACACGAGGGCTATCTGCGCATGCCGTTCCTAATTTAGCAATGTAAGAATAGATGGAAAGCAGCTAGTAATCAACATCCACCGCTAACTCTTGGGCTAGTTTTTTACCAACGAATAGTGGGATTGACCGTGACATTATAATGTCCCCACAGCTGAAATAGCGAGTATGTTTGGTGTAACGGGGATTAGAACTCGCAATCCTCGGATAACGAGTCAAGCGCCCTATCCACCTGGCCATGTCGGGCCTGGACTCGTTGTCATAGCTCTTATAACATCATATTCATGGTCTTATTGAAAAATAGTATATTCCTGACCAACAATGAAGAAACGGGACATAGTCTGACATCTACTGCACCTTTACAAGTTTTGTCCCTCGTTTTGTTTTTTTTCCTCGCTAGCGAATGATGTTTGTAGTTTTTAATGTTTATAGATTATGATGACACAATTAAAGAAATAGACTTTGATTTCAACGCAACTACCACATCAGCACCAAATATCAGACCCTCTAGAAGGTCTTTGCTGTTAACCACTGCCGACTGTTTTTGGTATACACCAAACTTTACGTTTCTGTAATTCAAGCAACCACTTGACATATCACGTCATCACTATTTTGCACGTGTATATAAGTGTAGTGTTCTACAAACGCGCAAACGCGCGTGTGTGTGTGGGGGTCTCAATAACGTGACCAGTCAGCGCAGATGTACTACAGACATACATTCTTGTTATCAGGAAGACATAAGAAACTTAAAACAATATGGTTTTTATTGATAATCTCAAGCGCTTGTATAGAAAAAAAATATTGAGTAACTATTCAGAAAATAAAATATGAAAAATTGAAGAAAGTCAAATTACGGAGTCTGACCAAATGAAGGAAGCAGTTTGTAAGGTAAAAAATAACTTCTATGGCGTTCTTCATTTCAGTAATTATAAAATAAATTCCTTGTAATATGGGTTTGTCAACTAAATTTCAAGATTTTGAAGTAATTCCAGCACTAGAAATTGTAACCTTCGTGACAGAGCGTGTTTGCGTGTTTTCTCATAGCAAAGCCACATTGGGCTATCTGCTGAGTCCACCGAGCGGAATCGAACCCCTGATTTTAGCCTTGTAAATCCATAGACTTACCGCTGTACCGCTGAGGGATCAGAGTAACAA
The DNA here is from genome assembly GCF_004210375.1 of Tachypleus tridentatus. Lineage (NCBI taxonomy): Eukaryota > Metazoa > Arthropoda > Merostomata > Xiphosura > Limulidae > Tachypleus > Tachypleus tridentatus. Next base: position 51,192,644 of record NC_134830.1, read on the forward strand.
CCCTAGCTATAAAAATTATCCACTAACTCCAAAACTGTTAATTAATGAAGTTGTTTGTAATTAAGCCCAAAGCTACACAATGGACTGTCTGTGTTCTGCCCACCACGGATATCGAAACCTGGTTTTTAACGTTGTAAATACTTAGACGTATCACTGTGCCACAAGGGGGCGTTAGTTAATTGGTAATTATAATTTTTAATAATTAATTTGGATAATAACGATGAAATACACCTTCTGAAATTACCAATATTAAAGCAATTCCACAAAATGTACTACAGTAATAGAATATTACTATAATGTGGTGTTAAAATAAATGAATAATAGAATAAATTGATAATATAGAGTTAAACATCTTACCCCTAACTCTGATGCACTTGATGTGAATATGAAATTGATAAGAAATATAAGAGCTATTGTCAGTAGTTTGTTAATACAAATAACGTCTCAGTGTCCCTGTCGCATCCTAGCCGGTTTGATGAGACCTGGTATTTAGCTAAAGTTTTCGTCGCCAATAGATACATATATTGTGTGGTTGACATACCATCATACACTGTTCTTTACTTGTGTGGTTGACATACCATCATACACTGTTCTTTACTGTGACGTGTAAGTTCGTATTAATGATAAATTCAGTACTACAGAGGGTCGACTATGTTATAATAAAACGATTTTTAATATCCAAATCAACAAGTTACGTGAAAACTACCCATCGGTATAAAGTCGCGATGTGACAACATGTATCAGAACTACATTTGACAATGTTTTGACATTACATAGTTAATGTGATGTTACCATAGGTATGCAATAACTGTTGCCAAAAGAAAATATTCAACATTCAGATAATTAAGACGTGTTGAGATCAGGGATTTAGAAAACGTAGGAGAAAGATATTTCCTATAGTTAGTAGTATTGTAGAACAAATGAATATGTTTCAGTTTGGAAGTCTAGGACCTGCCAGAAAAATACCTGCAACAAGATTCGTAACAAGTGATAATCCACGAACTCATAGGTCTATGGTAAAAGCCATCCACGTGCTCCGGTAAACGGTACACTATAATCAAGAAGTATCTTGTATACAAGTTATTTCAACAATGTATGAAAGGAATACCACCTATTTAAAAAAACAGAAAAACATGAACGGTATCTAGCTGGGGAAAATAACAGTACGTGATGATATTCAACTAGTCGTAAGTATATCTTGATAACTGTAAAAATCTCGTGCCAATTTCTACTGGTAAGTGGGTGGAAATTACCAAAAATATTACGTAATATGTCAGGAAACTTTTTCAAATGGATCCACGATCGCTACTGAGCTAAGGACAAGTCAAGGATCAGGAGAATAGATACAAAGATCAAGACGAATTTTGCTTACCGTTAGAGCAATCAATGTTCTGGATTCTTTGTGTAATACAGAAATATTGATCTTATACGGAATCAAAGCCAATAGAGCATGGGTTCAAGAAGATAAAACAGTCTTATCTTCCATTCAACTGTTGCATACCTCAAGCAGCTTGAGCATCAGACACTATTCCCTACAAAGACTTGTTGGTCAAATTGCCGAACGCAGTGTCTGTGGATAGCTGTGTGGTCATACTTGTAAAAAGAGCACGACAAACCTGTTATTCTCATACACTTGATGAGTTCTGGAAAGCAAATAGAAAGGAGTGGTGTGCTTTGGACGTGACAGCTTTACGACAAAACCTGTTGTTGTAGAAAGTGTGTTACAGAACTGCTATCAAGCCAAACTGTCGTCAGATGGAATATGACTGCACATGGCAAAATGAACCATAGATAACCTGATGAGGATTAAATATCTTTTTTAATGTAACATACTCAACCCTCTGTTCTTTACATATGTTCCCCTAAAAACAAAAGCATATGAGAATTTATTATTATACCAGATGATTACCAGACAATTTAGTATAATTTGATTTTTTTTCTTACTGATTTATAATTTGTTGAAACAGATAGCAGTGTAAGAAACTATAAAAATTCTACTCTTCTGTCTTTCAGCATCCTGTTTGGTGACATAGTTGGGTTTACAGTGTTGGCTTCCCAGTGTACAGCACAAGAACTAGTTAGATTGTTGAACGAACTGTTCGGAAGGTTTGATCAACTGGCTGATGTGAGTATTAATATATAACAAGAAAGAAAGCAGATCTTTATAGTAAGCAGGCTGTATGTTAGTTCCAAAGATACTATTTATATTTCTAGAATATAAAAATCGTTGTTTCTAAACGCTTTATCAAAATGTGCAAGTCCCTCCGGTGTACACTACAAATTTTAAAATACTTTAGTTAAAGGTTTTTCAGCCATTTTTTCCCCTACGTGGGCGATGAAAACAGATTGAAACTAAATAATGTATATTAATACATAGTTTAAAAAGTATAAGAAAAACAATCGATTTTAGAAATTTTGTTTTTTAACAAAAGACAGAAAGTATTTCATAGATATGCTTTTATTACTCAACATTCTTTCACTCACATTAGAAGACGTGATTTCGCTGTTGCAGGTAGTGCTAACTATTAAATGAATATCGTTACAAAACGTAAATTCTTAACTTACCAGCAATTCGTTCTTATATGATCACGTTACTATACTACTGGGGTTACATGAAAGGAAGACGTTCCTAATAATTGATTTTGTTTTGGTAGCAAACACTTTGAAATATATATCAAAAAGTAAAATAATAACTGGAACTTACAATTCACGTTTAGAAATTTTTTGATTAGTTCACATTCGCAGTGCAACGTTCAGAATTATGCCCATCGAGTGGCCGGAGAAATTTCTATTTGTTTACAGCTTCTAAGTGTCCAAATTAAAATGAGATCTACGTACCCGTCCTTTCTTGAAGTGCATGAAAGCTGTTGTCAGATCTGGTGAAAAAAGTGTCCTTACTCTATTACAGAAGTAGTAGTAATAGTTGGTAAAAGAAAATTAATGTGAGTTGATTTATCTAAGTCCCAGGCAAGACAAAATTATTTCCACGTACTTTTGGTTGATACAAGTTTGGTTTGTTTTGAATTTCGCTCAAAGCTACGCGAGGGCTATCTGCGCCAACCGTCCCTAACTTAGCAGTGTAAGACTAGAAGGAAGGCAGCTAGTCATCATCACCCACCACCAACTCGTGGGCTACTCTTTTACCAACGAATAGTGAGATTGACCGTCACATTATAACGTCCCCAAGGCTAAAAGGGCCTACATGTTTGGTGCGACGGGGATTCGAACTTGAGACCCTCGGATTACGAGTGGAGTACCTTAACCCCCTTGGCCATGCCGGGCATGGTCGATACAGATCCGCTTATAAGTACACTAATGTGAGTAGGACAACATACATCAAAAAGGTATTTTTTTATGTGCATATATAGTATGAGAGCTTTCGAAACATTTGTGATCAAATTAGTATTTTTATTACAACAGAACTTTCTTAAATACAGGATTTCTAGCACAATACAAAAGGGTTCTAATTGCAATCTGTAAGTCCGCTTGTCTTTATTCTAACGTTAAGAAAATATACTGAAAGAGCCGTCTTGATGTGATGAAATCAAAAAGATAGGTAAAAAAAACCTATGCCACGAAAAATGTCTAATGTTAGAACATCTATTTAACATTAGATATTTTTCGTGGTAAAAGTTTTCCTTTTTTTTTTTTTGTTATTTTAGGCTTAACATTAGTCAATCTTTTATAAAGTATTAAATTAACGCTGTAACTTGTATACGTATTTTTTGCTTCGCTCAAATTTAGTTAGGGCTAAGCCCCCCCCAGTGGACTTACAACGCTAGAAGCATGGATTCGATACCCATAGTGGGCAGAGCATAGATAGCACATTGTGTAGCTTTGTACTTAATTCCAAACAAACAAAGAAACAAACACAAATAAATCTCTTCAGAGCAGTTTTACATCATTGTCTTTCTGTATACTTGATTACATCTGTTCTGTCATCAAACCACCTAAATACTTTTAAATATTAGTTGGTCAAGTAATTAGTTGAATCTTAAAGAGTGTTTGATGCACTGTTTAAAAACTAAATATATGAAACTAAAAGTTAAGCCTTAAACGATGAAACCCAGCAAAACATTAAAAACCAAAAGGCCCAAAATTTTGTGATAAAAGGTCGTGTAATTTGTAGATATTTCCTCACACCACTCTTTCCTTTTTAATACAATACTTACAAGTCTTCTATACTGATTCCGAAATGGAGACGTTATGAGAAATGCGGGTGGAGTGAACTTTCAATTCACACAAATGTCACCTCAAGTTTTAGGTTTCCAACTGTACAGCATCTTTTGGCGTTTAATTAGTAACTTTAACAAAACTGCAGTGCACGGTGATCCAGATAATCTTTCGTCTTTCATCGCCCAGCCGAACTGTTGAGTTCTGGTATTAACAAAAGGCATCTTGGGTAGCAGCCGCATGGTCAGGTGGTTAGGGCAGTTAACTCGTAATCTGAAAGTCGCAGCTTCGATTTCCAATCGTACTCGCCCTTTCAGCCGTGGAGGAATGTAACGATTAGTCCCACTGTTCGTTGGGAAAAAAGTAGCCCAAGAGTTGGCGGTAGATGACTAGCTGCCTTCCCTCTAGTTTTACACTGCTAAATTAGGAACGGCTAACGCAGATAATTTTTGTATAGCTGTGCGTGAAATAAAAAAAACAACAAACTGTTGGGTAGTGACTTGTGGAAAACAAATGACTTGAAATGAGAATTTTTCATACTTGTAATTTTGAATCCAATAGGAAAAAAACAAAACAAAAACCTGCGGTTTTCGTGAATTTAATCACAAATTTCAGTCTGTTTGTTAATAGATTCTGTTCTTCTTCCTAATCGCTTGATCGACATTTTGTTGAATGAAGTTTGTTAGTTGTAAGAGATGTTAATGAACTTACCTTTAACAAAGTTTCATGTGTTCTAACCGTAGGACAACCACTGTCTTCGTATCAAGATTCTTGGAGACTGTTACTACTGTGTTAGTGGTCTTCCAGAAACTCGGTCAAATCACGCCCTGTGTGCTGTTGAAATGGGTCTGGACATGATAGATTCAATAACGTAAGTACAATTTCCATTTGTTTCTTTCCTACTACGAAATGGATTGGTACGAGTTACTCGACTCGTACGCTGGGGGTCACGGGATTGAATCCCATTTCCGAATATGCTTGTTCTTTCCGTTTTAGAGGCATTTTAACGTGACTGTTAATCTTTCTTTTCGTTGAAAAGAGTAGCCCAAGAGTTGGCGAGATATAGTATTAACTATTTGTCTCCCTTTTCGTCCATCACTTCAAAATTAGGGACAGGTAGTGGAAATAACCTTTCAGTAGCTTTGCACAAAATTCAAAACAGACACAATCTGTGCTCTGTTCACCACGGGGAATCGAACCCCGAATTTTAGCGCGTTGTAAATCACTATCTTACCGCTGATCCATTGGGAGACACGTAAATAGAACAACAATATCGTGTGCAATTAAGATTTCCATATTAATTTTGATAATTGTAACTCAAAATTACCAAATTCCTCACCATTTGGACGACTATATTGCATCATATTGAGTGATTTTGTCTTCTTGTAAAAAATGAAACCAGAACAATTTATTGTTTGTGTAAAATATCCAGTAACCAACAATTGACGTCAAAGACGTATAAGAACCTTGGCGCTAACATACTTCAGGAAATCGTTTAAACAAACTTATTGAGGGAAGGGCTCCAGTTAAGACTGAATACTTGAAAAAGTGTAAACCCAGATAATTATTTCTCAGTTAATTCAGAGCATATTTCAATAAGTGCCGGTCAACTGGTTAGCTTTTTCCCCTTTTATAGAGTATCTGCACAGCTATAAATGATTTCTAGCATTATAATTTATTGAATTGTTTCTGTGGTATTCACTGATAAAGAAACTCTGATGAAGCCTTTCTATAATGACTACAGTATTTATTTATTTCTAAAATCGGTTAAAGTTAAAAAATATTGGTCTTGCTGTATTGAGTTATTGGTTTTATATAGTAATGTCCTAAGCCTAAATACTGTGTTGAAAAAAACAAGCTCTTCAGTGGTAAAATAACTGAAACCTTGTTATACACAATACTTGAAACCTCGTCAAACAGGCAGATAGAGAGGAAAAATTTTGGCCCGACATGGCCAAGCGAGTTAAGGCGTTCGACTCGTAATCTGAGGTTCGCGGGTTCGAATCCCGCCCGCACCAAACATACTCGCTCTTTCAACCATAGGGGCGTTATAATGTTTTGATCAATCCCACTATTCGTTGGTAAAAGAGTAGCCCACTGCTAAATTAGGGACGGATAGCGCAAATAGCCCTCGAATAGCTTTGCGTGAAATTCAAAAACAAACAAACAAGACAAGAAAATAATATCATTAACCCTGAAATCAAGATTGTAACATATAGATAACAAACATATCCCTGTTCGTCAGTGCACGTATAATTGCGCCAGTTCTGTAATTGAATGCTTTTATTTCCCAGTAATTGTGTAAATAATTCATAAAGTTGTGCTATTTTGTCAATCAACGGTTGACTTCTGTGTCACAAACTCGTTTATAACTTATCAAAATACGTTGGAACCTTCTTGCACAATATCGACTTGTTCAAGTAAGAAAGTCAGAAAACTCTTTTCCACCGTGTTTTCATAATGCGTGCAACAGTGGGTTATTCAAATGTTTCTGTATGGTTAGAGCTGATAATTCAGCATTATGTTTATTTAAACTGCAAATGTCTGTTGGCAAATAATAAAACCTACATGTCGCTCATTATTACTATCATACGTAATGACAACCTTCTCATCCTAGGCCTAAGCCGTTAGAACAAGGCAGATTAAACTATCACATCTTAACTTAGTGTTGGTTCGTATATTGATAGCACACGTTGAACTTATTATCGTACAATGTACAATGTATTTATTGTTGATTTGTTCTTTACGGAATGGTGTGTATCAACTATAAACGTGACATCCACGTGTTCTGAGCTACAATATATAAATATTTAACTTGGGAAATGTTGGTTTGTTTTGTTGAATTTTACACATCGCAACTATCATCTCTCGCGGCTATCTTCGTTAGACGTCTCTAATTTAAAAAAGACAGTAAATGGAAGGCTCAAGTCAATAACACCGTTCGCCATTTCTGGAGCTAATTTTTGCCAACGAAATGTGGGTTTGACTATCACGTTATAACGCCTCCAAAACTGGAAATGCAAGTATGTTTGATAACAGGATTTAAACCATTGACCCACTCTGTAGATTGCTGGTCGAGCACCCTAACCGTTAAGTCATTCCAGGCGAGGAGGAACAAAGAAAACAACAGCTCTAGTGAGCCAGCTGTCCACGTTACAATGGATAAATTATACTAGGTGTTTATTATCGTTAAAGATTTCTTTATCTTCATTCGAATGGGGAAATATTCGGATCAAAGAGAATATTTAGATATTAAAGTATTTCAACTAAATATAAATCAGTGTATTTCGTCACTAAATCTATCTTTATCGTCAAATTATGAACTTTGAACTTGTCCTCTAAACTTCTGCTATTCTTAATTATAATACATTGTCTATAGTAGTAGTAGTATAGAATATTACTTTTATTACACAGCACGTTTGTTCAGCTTGGAGTGTTCTGGTGGTTAGGGCGCTTGACTCCAAATCTAAGGGTAGCTGGTTCGAAATCCAATAACGAACATGTTCGCCCTTTCAGCTGTGGGGGCGTTATTAAATAACGATTAATCCCACTATTCACGAATTGACGGTGGATAGTGGTGACTAGTTGCCTTTTGTTGTGTCTGTCACTTATAAATTACAATTAACGACACAACCTACTGTGAGTGAAATGTGTCATGTATAGTGTTAAAATAATCAGTTCTTGGGAATTCACGAAGTCACGTGTTGACGTGGTGTCGACATCCTATTGTCAGGCACAATTCGGGACCTTTGTCTTCAGAGAGAGAAAAATAAAAAATAATTTAGTATTTATGGTGCATAATCATACAGAAAATAAGTATCCGTGTATCATCGCTAGGGAGACATGTTATCAAAAAATTACTCATTTAATGTACACCAGGTGGCAATTAAGATAGCGATTTAAAAAAAATCAAGTATAACTGGACTGAAAGATAGAAGGAAAAAATATATAAACGATGAACAATAAATAAAATATAAGTCAGTACTTAACAATGTTATACCTTATCTTTAAAACTTTCAGTCAAGGACAAACAAAATAGTGACTTATCAACACTTGAACATCTAGTTAATACTTTAGTCATCATTTTCTGTCGAGGTTTTACATTTTGTGAATTTCTTGACAGTTTCGGTCGTCTTTGCCAAGCAATTACCATTTTATATAAACGTTTAAAAAAAAAAACAATGTAATATTTATATTACTATCATTTGATATTTTCAAGTTTTCACCCAAAATATTTGTATCTGAAAATGTTTGACGCGTCTCCGAATGGGTCTTGCGCAACTGTGATTATAGGAGCAAATAAATTATATCTTAAAGTACAAATTTAACATATAAGATAGTTTATTAAAATAATGTACAAATATCAGTGCTATTAAGTAATATAGTAACAATAATTAACATGGGAAAATGTTGTATATATTATTTACACAAATGGGTTATATGGAGGGAGTTGTAAAAGACGTATTTAGAAAGGAGGGCGTTATAAAAAGCATTGTCACCACAGTCTAGATAAGTTTTTCTCTTGTTTCTTCAAAATGACCATGGTATTCCACAGAAAATTAAATAACTCTATTTAAATGAAGTACTTTTACTAAGTTATAATGTTTTTTTGTTATCTTTGTTCCACAATGGAGTTAATATGTCCGGGAAATAAAATGTTTCACAGACATGTACTTTCCATTTTGGTGTTGCCATAGTGACAGTGATATATTTAAATTTTTTTTTTTTTAAAAGAAATTTACACTGCTTATGTTAACCATATAACAATGTTTGTTGTAATTCATTTGAGGCGAATTGTTGAAAGATTTTGCCTGCAAAAAAAATGATTAATGTTATCTGTGTATACAGTTTTGGCCAGCTGTTGCCATGGTAATACCGATGATTTCAGTTAACAATTGATTTAATTTTCTTTTTAATATAATTCCTAGAATTTATCACCATGTTAAATTTATTACATGTTTTCGACATACTTTACTCTGTTTTCATGGTAATTCATGTTTCAGATCAGTCGTGGAGGCCACAGAGGTCCTCTTGAACATGAGGGTCGGCATTCACACTGGGAGGGTTCTCTGTGGGGTTCTGGGTTTGCGCAAGTGGCAGTATGATGTTTGGAGTGATGATGTGATATTAGCTAATAACGTGGAGGCGAGTGGAGAGTCTGGGTAAGGATGTGAACTTTGTTGTAGTATTTAATAGCCAGTAAATTCAAACCTAACCCTTGTACACATTTACTAAGTTAACACATATTATCAGGTATTCAAAACTGAGCATGGCCACAGATGAGTTTACTTTACTAAGCTAACATTAGTACTCTACCCCACTTAAAAAATTAACTGAACATGCTAACAATTAAATTCATATCACTAGGCTAATACTATTGTTCTAGCATAGATGAAGTCATCTAAATATAGTTAAAATATAATAAAAATAGGACACTTTTGTAAATATATTTAGTAAAACTCAGTTAAAACAAGAATTAAAAGTACACATAAGTTTAAAATGTGTTGAAGGCATGAAGCCTTACCAGATCTTATACATGTTTCAGTGGGTCACAGACCACTATCATCAGCAAGAAAACACCTATTTATGGTGGTATTGTGACCCATTGAAACATTTATATGTTTTGAAAAGCCCTGGTGTCTTCAACGATTTTTAAGTTATTGTGGAATTTTAATTGTTGTTTGAACTGAGTCCTAATAAATTATCTAAACATATCTACTGGTAGTTTCACATTACATATTTAAAGCATACTTTTTATCTGCACAGAAAAATAATGTTATTGATATTCATAGACGTGTACACATCTCTCAAACAACTTTGGATTTTCTCCATGGAGAGTATAAAGTTGAACCAGGTCATGGGGCAGAAAGAAATGCTTACCTGAGAGAACATCATGTTAAAACATACTTTATTGTACCCCCTGCTCAGAGGAGAAAGGTAGTGTATTTTCACAATATATATATATATATGCATTATTTTAACCATTTGTTTAACCTGTAATTTCTGTGTCATTTAGGAAACTTTTTAATCAGGATAATGTAACCAAAAACAATTTATTTTACTTGGAACTTTAACAAAACAAATAAAAGAGTAAAAAATACTGAGAGCTGGAATATTGTGTTTTGTGTAACAACAATTGCAAAAGTTAAATCTTTTGAATCTGCTGAAATGTCTGAACATTCAACAGAATAAATTAAATGGTGATTAGTTATGTTTTATATGCTTAATTGTTTTCCTAGTATTTTATACTGTATTTAATTGTTACTGTCTTTTCATATTTTCTTTATTTGTGTATACCTTAGTATTTTGCAATAACCTTCATATTGAGATTAGATTTTAATATTTACTGATGGTATATAGAATGTTGTTGCATTACCAAGATTTGGAACAGTAGTTGTTTAAAACACTGAGTATAGCAAGACATTAGAAATATGAATCATGTACTCTTTTTTAAATAGATTTAATAACTTATATACAACTAGGTATTGTAATGTTTAATTTTTTATATAAGTATATCTCTAGAGAATGAGTTAAAATGTGTAGGCAGTAACTGTTAGTATCTCTCATTTATGTTTTGTGTTTCTATATGTGATTTTAGGTTACCATGTTATGTAACTGTGTAGTGTTGATTGTTAGTACTTTATATCCTTATGTTTGATTCTGAATTACCATCTTCTCTGTCCTGTCATGGGCTGTTAGTAACATTTAATTTAGTGCTTACATTTATGTGAAATGTATCCAGAACCATATTAAAACTCAAAATATTTAACCTAATATGTAACTCATAGGTTTATTCAGAGGTTGAGTAGATTACAACAATCTTGAAGTTTCTAAATGTGACGGTCATGCTCTATATAAAAACCATCTATCTTGACAATGGATTTGAAGCCTAGTTTAAATTGCAAAAAATGCTTTGTCATAATACTGTAAAGTGTGATCACATAGAAAACTGTAGGCCTACACTTCTTCTCTATGGAATAGCTTGAATAACCAATTTATTCTTCAACTGCTTAAGGTACGTGACTACTGAAGGAGAAAAATAATTGGAAATCTTATCTGGGTGAACCCATACCCTGTAGGATTCATTTACAGGTGGATATCCTACTTGATTATGTACCATATTGGTCTCTGGGGTATGAAGATGGATTTTGCTACTGACTTTTATGTTCACGAATTTTCATCTGTTACAAAATTTCAAACACTGGTAACCACAATTGGCATGTGACTTGTTGTAGGTCTGTTTCTGGATCATTCTGTTTCCCCAAGTTCATCCTTATTTGTTTGTTTTCTGGCTCATTTAACTACAAGAAATAGTCTCATTTGTGAAATTACATAATTTTGTTACTTTTTCAAAAGCAATCACTTGTCAGTGTCATCACACTCTCTACAAAATGACAAGCTATGTCAAAGCATTGTTCTGATGCATCTCATTCCACTGGGACTTAATACCAGCTGTGATTGTCATGTAAGCTCAACTCTGTATTCCAATACATTACCAATGAATTAGTAAAACTTATCATTAGATATGGCATTACTTATTTCTTTCTTAGCAGTTATTCATTATAAACAGATTTGATGTAGCAGTGCATCTCTGTAAACTGTAGCCTCTGATGTTCAACACACTTCAGGTGAGTCACCTAGGAGGTTCCTCTCATCGGAAGACGTCTTTTAGGAATGTATCTAATGTGGTTCTCCAACTACTTTACTCTATCAAGTACAGTATGGATGTTCCATTTTCGAATATGGCTGCAATACCTACCAGCACTGATAAACAAGGTTCAAATAAGGTAAAATTTTTTGTTTATTTTTATAGTCTTAAACCACCTACCCTAGTTTAAGACTCGCACAGAAATACCACACCTAAAAAATAATCTTAAAGCTAGTAACACAAAACAGGATTTTTCTGAAGTGAAATCTGAGCTATTATATCATAGATTCCCAGCTTGTCTATCTCAGTCTATCTGTATAAAGAAAACTGGATTCTCCACCATTAAATATTATTTGCAAAAGGATTACTTTTCTTAACTTTTTTTTTGTCCTAACTGGAAATTTTCAAAATGAATAGTTTACCTACCTGAATTTGTTACAGCTTGAAATTCCTAAAAGGACTAACTTTTCTAGCTCTATTTGTTGTTGACTGAAATTCACTGAAGGACTAGTTTGTTTTTTTTAGCTTCAGTTGTTGTAAACTGAAATCCACCTAAGGACTAGCTTTCCTAACTCCATTTGTTATAGATTGAAATTCACTGAAGGACCAGCTTTCCTAGTTTTATTTTTTGTAGATTGAAATGCACAAAAGTACTTACTTTCAAAACTCTGTTTGTTTTAGATAAAAAATCATTAAAGGATTAGTCCTGTTATATTTAATTTCTTAACAGGACAGTGATGTGGAAATAAAACACCACCATTTCTTTTTAGTCTCAATTTCTGTATTATAGCCTGATATCAGAGAAAATAGCCTACTTGCTTTAACATGTAATGTTTCAATCATTTGTTTCTTGTGTTTCAGTAAAACATTAGATGATTGGTTAACATAATCCTCTAAATTTTTGTATGATGTGACTTAATTAATACTCTTCAACTGTGGTTCTTAAGCAGCCTTGGTTATGGGAAAGGTAACCATTGAGTATAACTAAACGTTCTTGGTTTTTATTCCATCCATGATAAGACACGCTTTTGATATAAGTATTGAAATAGTTGTTCAATTTATTACCGGAACCAATAATTTTGTTGTTTATTTTCATGTCTTTATCTGACTGTATGGATGTACCTATAAAATATTCAAATATATAGATTTCACGCAGATGTTAAATAGACTAGAATCTTAGGTGACTGGTTAATTTGTGCACTTTGTTATTCTAATGACCTCTTACACACATAATTTGTATTCTTTGATAGACTTCATGAGAAGGGAGTTAATCCTTGACAAGAAACCACAGTTTAAAATAATTTTTTAATACCGATTTGTCTTTTACATTTACATTTTACATTTAATACATTTTTTTATGTATTAAATATCTTATGTTTTTCAGGGAACAATGGCAGATAAAATAAGAAAACCATTCAAGAAAAGGTAAGTTTGTTTTTGCTTTATGGTGTTATCTACATCATCTGTTTAAACTTATAAAACACCACTATAAATTTATAGGTTAGTTTGAAAAACATTGCAAAGTTTATTGTGTTGACAAACATTGGTAAGAATGTTGTAGATACGAATATATTTTCCATGATATGAACATTTTGTATCTCGTGTTGGGCAATAAACTGTAACTTCAAGCTTCAAACAATACTGTTACCTATCAGTATCAGCTGTATTGATAAAGAGGCTCACCCACTAGAGCTATGACTGCAGATGGTGACTTATATGGTTAGATGACTTGTATGGTTTTAAATATTTTCCCATCTCGGTGTGGATTCCTGTACGTAGGGAGGGGACCTCCCAGGGAAGGTTCTCTCTGGTTACCTTCTCTGGGATCTAAACATCCACCCACGTGTTTGCTGTGCGTGGCGACCCGTGAAGGGGAGGAGAGGATCCTGGTGGTTGAGGGGTCCAACCCTAACGCACCACTTTGGCCTTGAATTCCTGTAGACAGGGGGGCCCCTTGGGTCAATCGGTTGGTCCGCTTGGGCTAGAATCAACCAAGTACCAGTGTTGGAAGTTCTCAATGGGTGTTGTGGACATTGTGCCTGATGCTGGTGTTTGGGTATAGTGCTCACGAAACCCTGGTGTTGCTGCATTGTCCTTGCATGACATTGTTGTGCGTCCCCTCATAGGGCTCCATGGTTGGTGGGCTCAGTGGGTACCAAAGTTTTTCTTTTTTCCTATGGATCCTCCTTCAAAAAATTTAAATAAAATAGTGAAAAAACAGTCAATAGGTAAGCGACCACGTCTTGAAGACTCTGAGCAGGAATCTTTGACATCTGTAACACACGTACCTCATTTTTTATATTACATTCTCTTTCAGAAAAACCTTTAGGGCAACTGTCTCCCTTTTTTATTCAGAAGGGACTAGAGGGTCTTGCTGGCTCTCCAAAGTCAGTAAAGAAGCTTCAATCTGGAGACATATTAGTTGAAACATCCACAACCCACCACAGTGAACTTCTCTTGAATTCAACAGCAATTGGGGATATACCTATTGAGGTTACCCCTCATACTACCTTGAATTCTTCACGAGGAGTTATTGTTGAGAGGGATTTGAAGAACGTCCCCGAGTCAGAGATTCTCGCTGGTCTCTCCACTCAAGGAGTTTCTGCAGTGAGGCGCATCTCCACTCGCAAAAATGGAATTACACTGCCAACAAATACATTTTGACATTTACATCATCATGTGCACCTGCCATCATCAAGGCAGGTGATCTAATTTGCAGGGTACGGCCACACATTCCAAACCCTCTTCGATGTTTCCAATGTCAGAGGTTCGGCTACTCAAAGACATCGTGTCGTGGTTTCCTGACATGTGCTCGTTGCAGTGGCAAGGACCACAATACCTACGAATGTGACATGGACCCACATTGCATCAACTGCAAGGGTTCTCACCATTCCTACTTTCGTTCTTGCCCAAAATGGTTGGAGGAAAAAGAGGTGCAGTGTTTGAAAACAACTCATAACATTAGTTATTCTGAGGCTCGGAAATTGCTCCCCGCCACTCCATCTCGGACATATGCTGCTACACTTCATTCCACAACTACAGTGGGAGTGCAGACAGATCTCTCTGTGCCTTCAAGAGAATCGTTTTTAAAACAAATGAAAAGCCTTTTGACCTCCATGGTTAAAAAGGTTGAGGAATCGACTTCCACACCAATCTCTGTTCCTCCCATACATTCCAACAAACCTCAAGATCCACATCCCTCAGTTTCAAATACAGGCATTTCTTCTGATACATCTTTTTCTCCCACCCCAAGAGGCAAAACAATCATTCGTTCTCGTCCTCAGTCACTGGAATCCCCTTCCAATAACAAAGACCTGCCCAATCGACCCAGGGCAGGATCCATGGAGGTTGATAGACCTGCTCCGACTAAGGACAGTAAGGAAAAAAGACGTGGTCGTAAACAGAAGGGTTCTCCTGCCACTTCGCCTATCCGTCATTAAAAATCGCCACCTTGACACAATGGAACTGTTGAGGTTTACGTTCTAATCTGGATGATATCAAAACACTGATTGCTTCCTACCATCCTGTATGTCTTTCCTTACAAGAAACATTTCTAAAATCTGCTGATACAGTCACCATTCGGCAGTTTTCTCTGTACAGAAATGACAGGCTGTGTGATGGACGAGTACATGGAGGGGTGGCACTATTGGTTGATCAGCATGTGCCCATCCTGTCTTTGTCACTCAACACACCCTTGGATGCCATAGCAATCCGTGTTTCCTTGGGTCATACCATCACTGTTTGTTCTCTCTACCTGTCCCCTGGAGAGACATATGATCAATCAGACCTTGATGCTCTCATTGAACAGTTGCCGTCTCCCTTTCTCCTCCTGGGGGACTTTAATGGACATCATCCCCTCTGGGGAAGTGCTGTTATTGATGGGAGGGGTCGCTCTGTAGAGCGTATGCTCTCTGATCACAATCTTTCTCCTTTCAATACTAGTTCTTCCACTTATTTTCATGCACCTAGTCAGTCTTTTACCGCTATTGATCTCTCAGGTTGCTCCCCTTCATTATTCTCCCATTTTTCATGGAGGGTTGACAATTATCCACTAGGCAGTGATCATTTTCCTATACTTTTGAGAGAGACTGGCCGTGGTCGATGCCACCCTACCTGCATGCCCTGGTGGAAGCTGGATCAGGCAGACTGGTCCACTTTCACTGCTCTCACAGAACTTGATCCTGCCATCATGAATCAGCCATCAAAAGATGCCTGCGTGGCAGCGGTAACTTGCTGTATTATACAAGCAGCTGCTCAGTGTATTCCTAAAACCTCGACACGTTTTCCACGATATCCTCGTCCGTGGTGGAATCCTGCTTGCCACTTAGCAAGGAAGGCTCAAAAACGGGCCTGAGATACTTTTCGTAGATATCCCACATTTTCGAACTGCTTCGCTTTCCAATGGGCCCGTGCATGTGCTTGGTGGGTAAGACGTCAAAGCCAGAAGGAATCTTGGATTTAGTTCACAACTAGCATATCTTCTACCACCAGTTCCAAGGTCATATGGGACAAGATTCGAAAAGTTAGTGGGCACTACAATTCTATCCCCCTCTCAATCTTACTCTCTGATGGTCAGGAGGCGGCTGATGTCAGGAGCATCGCTGATACTCTAGGTGAAAGCTTTTGCTAGGTATCTAGCACTTCTGCTTGTGTCTCCACCTTCTTGTCCATCAAGACTCGGGCAGAGCGTTCACCTCTTTCCTTTTGAATTGACTGTCTCTTTGACTATAATCGTCCATTTAAACTGGTGGAACTGAAAATGGCCCTTCATCGGTCTGGCAGTACATCTGTTGGACCTGATGATGTACACTATGACATGCTGCACCATCTATCTCCTGCTTCTCTTGATGTCCTTCTAATTGTCTTTAACCGAATTTGGCAGGAGAATGTTTTTCCTGATGCCTGATGCCAGGCTATTATTTTACCTTTCTATAAGCAAGGGAAAGATCCCAAGATTCCTTCAAACTACCGTCCAATTGCTTTGATGAGCTGTCTCTGTAAGACCTTAGAAAGGATGGTTAATGCTCGTCTTGTTTGGTTCCTCGAAGCAAACAACCTCCTCTCGCCCACCCAGTGTGGGTTCCGACGACAGCACTCCACCACAAACCACCTAATTTGACTTGAAACATCAATCAGAGAAGCCTTTCTCAAATGCCAACATCTTGTATCAATATTCTTTGACATTGAGAAGGCTTATGACACAACATGGAGGTATGGCGTTTTGTGAGACCTCCATACATATGGGTCACGTGGCCATTTACCCATGTTTATTAAAAACTTTTTAGTGGACAGGAGATTTCAAGTTTGTGTGGGTTCAACTCTTTCCCGTTCTTTTGTACGGGAACTTGGAGTCCCTCAGGGCTGTATTTTGAGTGTCACACTTTTCAGTATAAAGATAAATGCCATCACTGAACAATTCCCTTTCACTATTGCGAATGGGCTGTATGTTGACGACTTTCACATCTCATGTCAGTAGTTGAACATGAGATATATTGAGCAGCAACTACAAACTGCCCTTGATCGTGTACTGAAGTGGACTATGGCAAACGGCTTTACTTTCTCTCTCTCTAAAACCCTTTGCATGCACTTTTGCCGCCACCGGGGTATTCACCCTGATCCTGAACTTCATATCGGTAAAGTTTTGCTGCCAGTGGTCCCTGAGACCATGTTTTTTGGGGCTTATCTTTGAGCGTAAGCTGACCTTTATACCACACTTAAAGCAGCTACGAGTCAAATGCACAAGAGCACTGAACATCCTCTGTGTCCTCTCTACTACCAGTTGGGGAGCAGATCGATGTTCTATGTTAAAGGTATATCGTGCTCTTATTCGATCAAAACTCGACTATAGATCAATGGTTTATGGTTCTGCCAGACCTTCGGCCTTAAAGATGCTAGACCCCATTCATCACCAAGGGCTTGGACTCTGCACTGGGGCTTTACGCACTTCTCCAGTTCAAAACTTATACGTTGAATCTAATGAACTTTCTCTGCACCTTCGCCATTTGCAACTGTCTTTACTATATTCTTTGAAACTTCGTTCCTTACCAAAGCATCCCACATGGGGATGTGTTTTCCTTCTTTAGTGGGCCGTACTTTTTCAGAACAGGCGATCTGCCATTGCTCTGTTTGGCCTTTGGATCCAGGTGCAATTGGATGACTTGGGTCTGTCCTTGGATAACATTGCAGATTCCACAGGTCAGCCCATCCCACCATGGCTTATTACAGCCCCCAAATGTGACCTTCCTTTCAGTCATCTGAAAAAGGCAGATACTCCGGATTGGAAGTACTGTCATTTATTTAATGAACATCTTTCAAACAATCATTCCGTTCCCATTTATACCGACAGTTCCAAATCAGGTAATTCAGTGGGCTCTGCTATGGTTTGCTGCGGTTCGGTGGTTGCGCACAGAATCCCCTCTACAGCTTCTGTGTTCACTGCTGAACTGTATGCCATATCTCTTGCCCTGGATCATATTGAAGCTGAGCAGTACTCCAACTGCACTATTTATACTGACTTGCTTAGTTCTATACTGGCCCTGGAATCGCTACACGTTGACTCACACCCTGTTCTCACTGATATTCAAAACCGACTGGCCCATTTCTCATTAACTGCTACTGCTATCCAGTTTTTCTGGATACCAGGCCATGTTGGTATTTGCGGGAACGAGCTTGCAGACACGGATTTAGCAGCTAAATCTATCTGCTCCCGGCACTATCACCACTGTGCCTATTCCGTACATGGACTATGGTCTTGTATTCAAGGCTCGGCTCCGTGCCAGCTGGCAGTCCACTTGGAGTGAGCAACGTGACAACAAGCTTTTTCAAATAAAACCCTATATTGGGCTTTGGCCATCTAGCTTCCGTAAGGTTCGGAAGGAGGAAGTTCTTCTAACCTGACTATGCATTGGTCACAGTTTTTTTAACTCATCGTTTTCTTTTATCTGGAACTGATGCACCAGTGTGTAGTTTGTGTAACACTCAAATCACTATCAGCCACATTTTACTTTCTTGCCATCGTTTACGATTCTCAACGACGGCAATATTTTAAACATGTTTTTTCCCAGGGTTTATCTGTAACATTGGACAGTGTTATTGGTGATGGTGACACTGTCCACCTTTTTAGGTGAACCAAAGTTTTTAGTTTTTTAATGGCCATTAATATTTTTAATCTCATTTAAGTTTTTGATATTTATTCATTACATTTTTTACAATTACTTTTTAATTGTGGTTCTCTTTTCACAGTTTCATTATTTTTAGGTTCAATTTGCCATTGAAAAATGGCCAGAACATTAAATAACTTGACACCAGTACTGAAAAGGCCAACTTCAGGTGACTAACGCTGCTGTTTAAACTATTCGTTTGAACTACCCATTAGTCGTCCTGGCGAGTTGTTATTCCAATTTTGCTACATGTCTTGTAAACTTTTATTACTTTACCCTTTGGTACTGGCCATAATGACACATAACCCAGAACCAGGAATGGAAAGATTAACTTCAGGTGACTGACAGTGGTTCTGGTACTTGCCTGTTAGTCTTCCTGGCGGGTTATGATCGTTACCATTCTGCTACAGAAGTTCTTTACAACTTTATAGAATGAATGTCATCATCGGTTTTATGCAATTTTCTGTTTTTAATTGCTGTTTTGTTTTTACCTTCGTTTACTTTTACAAATTTTACTACATTTACTTTACTTTTACCTTTTTACTGGACATTTGGCTACTCATTATTACGATTTTGCTATATGTCTTTTAAAACTTCTATTATTTTACATTTTGATAATGGCTGCTACGAAACATTGGTTTTATGCCTTTTCTGTTTTTCAATGATGTTTTGTTTTACCTTCATTTCCTTTTCTGTATTTTACTACATTTAATTTATTTTTACCTTTTTACCAGACGTTTGGCACAGATAGCCTAGCTGCTTTGTGCCATAAAACACTAAATCAGTCAATCAATTTAAAAATTTTATATTCTTTTAAGTCAAACTGTTGGGATTTCCTTATAAATATAGAATTAAAATATTTCTTTTCTTATGATATGTAGATTATGGTACATAATGTTTTCATGTTACAGGTTTTACTACCACTAGGTTGAGAAAACTTAGACCATTCTTATCTTGTAAGCCAAGCAGCATAAAACTTTTCACACATTATTTTGTATCCAAATTTGATTTTCTCTATAAAGACCTTCAGTGCTGAAAAAGTGACATATCTACAACTTTGCTTAGTTTCTGGATAGATTCTATATTGAGTTAATCTCATATATTTGATATATCTGCATGTTATGAACTAAATGTAAAAAAAAAAGCAGTGTTGAACACTTTACTATATTATATAAATTGGCCTGGCATGGCCAGGTGGTTAAGGCACATGACTTGTAATCCGAGGGTTGCGGGTTCAAATCCTTGTCACACCAAACATGCTCACCCTTTTAGCAATGGGGGCATTATAATGTGACGGTCAATCTTACTATTCATTGGTAAAAGAGTAGCCCAAGAGTTGGTGGTGGGTGGTGATGACTAGCTGCCTTCTGTCTAGTCTTACACTGCTAAATTAGGGACGACTAGCACAGATAGCCCTCATGTAGCTTTGTGTGAAATTCAAAACAAACAAACATTATATAAATCACAGGTGGCTTACATATTTTATGACTGGCCCAGCTGGGCAAGTGAGAAGTGACATTGAACCTCTCCATTGATTGTGGTGTGAAAAGAAGTAACCTGATTCCATTCATTATAGAGCTAATTTTGATTTTTGAGGTTGGGGTCAGTGACACATGTAATGTGACCAAATATTAAATAAGTAAATTAAAATTAGAATAAATTATCACATGAACCTGGAAAGTCAAACAACATATTTTAGCTCCCCCTACACTGAACACAAGTGGAGCAAAACCTCTTGAAAGACTATACTTTTATGTAGTTACTATAGATAAGAATTCAATAAACTGCTGCTTTGTGTTTTACTAAGGAGGGTAAATATTTATTTTGCTAACACAGCTTCAAGAGGATGGATGAACAGCTACTTTATTTTAATGAGGTTTCTTCACTTATAAGTAAGACTTGATCTCATAAAAAAAATTCCTATATAATTTAGATATCTTTACTCACAAGATTGTAACTTACTATGTCATAGGAACAATGTGTGTCTAAAATAACAGTGACATCTATAGGGTAGAAACAGTGTTGGTCTAAAGTAACAGTGACATCTAGAGGGTAAAAACAGTGTTGGTCTAAAGTAACAGTGCCATCTAGAGAGAAGAAACAGTGATGTTCTAACAAAATGGTAATGTGTAAATGATTGGAGTATTCTTGATATAACATAATAGTGACATCTAGATTATATGAACAGTGTTTGTGTAAAATAACAGTGACATGTAGACAGTAGGAACAATGTTGTAAGATTGGCTGAAATGTTTTTATTGTTGTCATAGGCACTCATCAGTTTATCATCAGCCGACAAATAGAGTCAACAAGTATTTGGCTCAGGCCATTGATGCAAGGAGTGTTGACATGAAGAAGGCTACTCATGCCAATGTAGTCACACTTTGTTTCATAGATAAACATAAGGAAAGAAAGGTAGATATTATGATCCTGTCTTTATTCTAGAAGATATGTGCATTTCTAGAAGTACTAGTTGAAATATGCAATATTTCTTCTGAATTACATAAAACTACAACACTTTTAAGTGTATGTAATATCTAAACTAACATAATGTTTTAATGAGACTGATAATTTGCTATAAACGTTTCTTTGGATGAAGGCTTGTACTTAAGTTTCCAAGAAGTAGAATATAATTTCTTATGCATATTCCACACACTGTTGCTACCGGCAAGGGCTTTTGATTCAAACTGTATCACATATCACCATTATAGTAGTTGAAACTATGTGAAGAGTCTTGTCTTGTTATCCATATCACCCAACATACAAAGTGGGTAGTGAAGATACTGTTGTAATGTAAAGAAAATTATTCTTAACCATATGAGCATGGATGAAATCTTGTACAGAATGTTACTCAACATATGTTATTAATTTGACATCAGAGTTATTGGTGTTTTATTTTAATCTTCAGTCCTCCAGTGGGACAGTGGCAAGTCTTTGGATTTACAGTGTTAAAATCAGGATTTCTATTCACCTCAATGGACACAGCAGATAGCTTGCTGTGGCTTTGCTGTAAGAAAATACACAAAAACACACTCTTGGCTGTTGGCATTGTGACAGTTTGTGTTAGAAAAACCATCAGATACAATATACAGGTATAATGAAGGAAGCTGTAGATAAACATTTGGGATGTATTAGAGATTTTGCAAATACAGTATGCAAACAGCATCTTGGAAAAGTTATTTATATAATTTACCTGAACATCTTGTACTCCAACATTTTGCAAACTTTGAGTGAAACTGACTGCATCAATTTACAGATATCCTGTTGTTTTGTGTATAAGAGTATTTGTTTGATGGATTTATTGAAGATACTCATAAAATTCAGAGTTATAGCAAACATTTCTTCTCTAGTACTGTGCACATTTGATTAAGAATATTATATTTCTAAGTTTGGTGTGAAAAGTTTCAACAAATATAAAAAATAACTGATGGTCTGAAAGTGAAAAGCTGGTAGTTTTGTTCATATTTAGAGAATTGTACTTGAAAACAGTGAAAAGGTACACATAAACAAAGGCATTTTTAATAACTAATGAAATCTATGAAATAATACAGAGATGGAATACAAGAATTTAATTATAAAATAAATATATTTTTAAGAGGATTTTACAAAGAATAATTCAGTATTCAGTTTTATGAAACTTAAAAATACCTAGAGGGGTAGATTGAAAGTTTTGCAATTGTGCAATCAGATATTCAGTATTAAAACAAATTCTCTTGATGTATTAAATCGTTTTAATATACTCTAGACAACCTACACATTTGTACTTTCTCTTCATGTTGCATTTTGCACAGTATAATTATTCAATTATAATTCCGCCACTATCGTTATATTTGTTAGAGTTGTTTTGAATGGATAACTGCTTATTCTAATTTATAAAATATCTAAAATTAAATGGCTTTGCTTAAAAAAATCACACCTTATACCATTATTCATGCTTAAGCAGTCTCTGATTGGCCACACATTATGCCATGTACAATGCTTGACTAGTTACATCTTATGTTGTTACTCATACATAAACGTTCTCTGATTGGGATGGTTTATCATACTTTAATCATTATCCAAATAAATATTATATCAGTTATAATACCTCCAAAGAAACTAATCCTCCAGTGGCACAGTGGTATGTCTGCATACTTACATTAGAAACTGGGTTTTAATACCCATGGTGGACAGAGCACAGATAGCCCACTGTGTAGCTTTGTGCTTAATTCCAAAGAAACAAACTAAAAACTATATTTTATCAGTAAGTTTAATTTTTGAAAGCAATTCCAGAATGTGTAATTATTTCATGTGTCAAAACTAAAACTAAAAGAAAAACCTCTGCTAATAGTTCATCCAGAGATACAGAGATACACATTATTTTTAATATTTCTAATAATGAGCTTATAATAAAATTGTTCACGTTGGTCTGCAAAACTTGTCTTTGAAAGTATCTTATTTCTTAAGGCATCTAACTGTCCACTTTTACTGTTGTACAATATTGTTACTAACAGATTTTTTTGTTCTGTTTTGATGTCTCTTTATATATAAAATACATAGACTTATTCTGGCTTAGTTTGTAAACTTTTTTTTTTTTGTAGTATCACAAAGAGAAGGATCATGGTTCCACCAACAGCATGGCTTGTGCCTTGACACTTTTGTTTTGTCTGGGATGTCTACAGGCCATTGTATTACCTCGGTAAATGACTTTTCTTGTCGCCTTAATGTCTGTGTTGGTGTTTTCCTTTGTGACAAACATAACATGATAGAAATGAAATAAAATAAATGAAAATTTTGTGTAATATTTTAAGTTAAGAGGTATTGAGTTTTATGATTCTCTTATTAAGGTTTGAAGAACAAATGAAATTGTTAACAGTTTTTGAACAAATAGCTACATTTAATTGTGTTATTACATTTGATTTATTTATTTGTTTCAGAAGCTACAAAAATATACTAGTATGATGGTCAGTTCCAATATTATTTTATGGTAAACCACAAATCGTTCATGCCCCTACGTTAATGCTCAAGATTATAAATAGGCTTCAAATAACATTTTGTGCTAGAGGTTTGGCATGACTTGCTGCTTAGGGCACTTGTCTCTCAACCTGAGGGCTGTGAGTTCTATTTCTTGTTACCAGACATGCTCGTTCTATAGGGATGCCATCTGGGCCAGCTCATTCAAGTGTTAAATGTTTTGGCTTACAAAGTTTCTGACTGACCCCAAACTAATTTGGATTAAGGTCATTACAGAGACAAAGAAGTAACAGTATGTACATTATTCAGTATCAGAACTACCATAATAGTGTAATACAATACTGATATTGAAACGTTTTGCAAGTTCTATGTAGCACAGTGTTTAATTCTAAAGCTCTATTAAGGCACTGACTAATGAGATTAATTGTCTCCAGTTCAACTTTAATAACTTACCCTGCATAATTTATATTAAAATCTTTTTATTATCTTTGTTATAGCACACTTCTCTTAGTGGTCTTGTTTGTGATAGCCTTTCTATGGATATCGGCTCTTTTTTCTATGCTGTTGGCTGCTCGAACTAAAGTAAGTTATTTGTTTTGAATATGTAAGAAAGAAAATTATTTTGTAAAAAAAAACTATTGATCATGCCTGTTTTAGCATAGAAATACCATCAGTTGTCATAATATTTTACATTCTTAAATTAGATGAACATTTCTAATTGTTTCCATTACTGCATTGTAGGAAAGAAGCTCATTAATCATGTGCAGGTTTTGTCCTTATCATAAAAAGTTATAATTTGCTAATTATCCTATCAAATCTGGTCACTAAAAATGCAAATTATTCAGCCTTTTTTAATCACAAAATTTTAAATGCTGTACTTTGAGTGGGACATTAACATATTAAATGTTTATAGAATTTAAGCTTAAAATATGAACATCCACAGAATTTATACCAGGTGTGGGCAATCCATTTCAGAGCATAAGCCATTTTCTTTGAAGTTTGAATGCTATGCTCTGGCTTACTATTATAGCTTATTTATGTAAACCTAATTCCTTTGCTTATATTTCAATCGTATTACTTTTTAATACATTTTAAAAATAAATCATTGAAATATATTTTCTTCTGAAATTCTAGGGGAGGGTCAAGTGATACCCTTTGCCACATCCTACAGATTTCAATGGCTTAAAGATAATTTTGTTTTAACAAACATAAATGCAATTATCTAACTGACTTCATCAAATCAGTTTGGTTGCCTAAGCCTTACTATAAAGTTAGTGAGGTGATTAAAGACTCCATGTGATTTAGTCACATTTAGTTACATCTCTGAAAGAGATGCATAATATTTGCTTGTTAACGTAGTTTTGTGCATAGCATGTCTTAAGCCTTAAAATTGATACATTATACATCCTGTTGTTTGCTTCTTACAGTAATTTGAATGAGAGTACATTTTTATAAAAACAAGTGATCACTAACTGTATTGGAAGTTAAGTAAAGTATTGACATACAGTAGTTTTCTTCAGACATTAATAATGTTTTTTAATTTCTTTCTTTCTCTCTTTATTTATGTTTAATAGAAAAGGGTCACATAATATGTTTTAGTATGGTATCTTGGTTTTATTCAGGCTTATTGATTTTAAATACAAGTGTAATACATAACAACAATTAAATAATTACACAACAAAATTGAAGGCACTGAAAATGAGTTGTATTTTAGCCTCATTTTTTGTTTATTTACATGTAATGCTTTCCTGCATGTTTGTATGTCTGCAGTCTGTCAGTTGTACAACCCAGATTTATATAAAGATAAAGACAAATTAAGACATTAGTTTTTGTAACATATGCTTAAATAAGTTTCAGTAAATAATTCAGATGAAAATAAAATGTCTGTTTTAGTAAGGTTTTATGTAGTAAATCTTCAATAATAGCTCTAATCATATTCCTTTTATTCCTATGAAATACCAGTTCTATTTTTATCTTTGTAACTAAATGATTCCAAACTCCAAACGTTTTTGACGTATTTCTCTGACTGAATTATGACATTGATCAATTCTAGACATTTGTATCTAACTAAATTACAGTGGCAGTTCTTGACATATTCTTCTGATTGAATTACATCAGTAGTTCTTGGTATCTTTGAGTAGATTACTGCATCTGTTACTCTGACTAAATTATGACAGCACTTCCCTGACATGTTCCTCTAATTTAGTTACATTAGTAGTTCTTGGTATCTTTGACAAATATAGAATGTAAGTGTGTATCATGTTTTTCTAAGTTTAATGTCAGTTCTTATCATGTTCCTTTGATTGAAATGTAATATCAGATTATATGATACTTTTTTTTCTCAAGTATAACATCAGTTCTTGCCATATTTTTTCAACACAATATACTGTTAGTTCTTGCTCTATTTCTTTATCCTCAGTGTAATATCAATTCTTACCAAATTTTTTGATTGAAATAAAATATCAGTTCCTCCCATGTTTTTTAACTGAAGTTGTGTTGTTTTTTAAGTAAAATGTGGTATAAAGTCTGGTAAATGTGATATAAATTTTCATTGTGTTTTTTTTTTTAATTATTTAATATTATCACTTTTAACATGTTTTTCCCAAACTAAGTAGATTATATTGGTTCTTTATTTTATGGAAACTTAAATCAGTTTCTCTCTTTCACTAAACTGTGATACAGGTTATTTTCTCTGACTAAACTGTGATTCGTTACTTTTTCTTGGACATAGATACCCTTCTTGCTTTGCATCTTTAAACTTGATCAACCATTTTCTTGGGAGAAGTATCAGTTCTTTTTGTCTAACTGACATATTATACCTTTATCAAGTTTTTCGTTTTCTTCAACTGAAGTGTGATTTCAGTTCTTTTCCATAGTTGTAACACGTTATCAGTTTCTTTCCTTCGACTGATTTCAGTTCTACTTTGAGGTTAAAGTGAGGTTTTAGAACTAGTTTTCTTTATTCTACTTACATCTTCAATGTTTGACCAACAAAAATAAATCTTGATTCTTTACTTTCTAAAATATTAAAATTACTTTCAATGAGGTGGAAATCATATTTAAGCGTATTTTACATTTTCAGTGCATTTCCTGGGATATCAGCCGTATATTCCTTCTTCGACTTACCATGACAATCATTACCATTGTGTTGATATATACTGTTGCTCAAGTTAACGTGGTATGACTTATTCTGTAATTAATTCTATGACAAAAAATAATATTTATTTCGTTTTTTAATGTCTGTTTTTCAGCTTAGCAACTTATTATAGTTATTACTTCTGCTTTTGAAAATATCTAAAACAAAGCAAAAAATAAGTTAAATAATGAGGAATTCATAGAAGTGTTTACTCAAGTCACCGTATTAACTTACAGCATACATTGTTTACATATCTTTAATTTTTTACTAACACTGCAAAAACATTAGATACTGAAATTATATTAAACCATGTATTGGTCATTTTAAATGTTTTTTTGTTTTTAAATTTTCAACAAGAGATCATAACTATGTTATATTCATCACTAAATTTGTTCCTAAAACAAGTTCAAGAGATAAAAGTATAATGACAGACTTTGAATTCTTCTTATTAATGTCTGTCATATTGCTTCTGGATCTTTCCGTTGTTAATCTATTTAAGATCTACATATTTATTATTTTTTGGGGCCCGGCATGGCCAGGTGGTTAAGGGACTCGACTCATACGTAATCCGAGGGTCGTGGATTCGAATCCCTGTCACACCAAACATGCTCATCCTTTGAGCCATGGAGGCATTATAATGTGACCATCAGTTCCACTATTCATTGGTAAAAGAGTAGCCCAAGAGTTGGTGATGGGCGGTGATGACTGGTTGCCTTCCTTCTAGTCTTGCATTGCTAAATTAGGGATGGCTAGTGCAGATAGCCCTTGTGTAGCTTTGTGCAAAATTAAAAAATAAACAAATAAGTTATTTTCTAGATAATCTTATTTTTATATGTAAAACTTATATGAACAAATGTGTTTTCTATGATTTTTTGTATTTTACTGTGAAGATATTCACTGCAGTATCAGAAACTCTTTAATTCACAAATTTAATGTTACTTTGTTCCCTTTGTGTGAAATATGAAAGACAGCATATTATTGTGATGATCACAGGTTAAGGTGATGTGTTTTAGAAACATTTAGTAATGTCCCTTCTTTTATGAGAAAGTAGAAATCTAAAAAAGTATTATAGTGCTTATTTGATGTATGTAGTGTAACCTGAGGTCTGTTTGGTATTATGTTTTATAGAGAAAATTTTTCATCATTTAATATTATTACTTATTTTTAATCAGTGTAAAGTCAAATCATGTAATGGTTAATGAAATACTTGTCTTTTATAGTTTTCCTGTTTGAAGGAGCTCACTTGTGTTCCACTGACAGCAAATATCACCCAAACTTCACTGACTTCTGACCATCGATCTTGTCCAATACCTCATTATATATACATCAGTTGTTGCTTGTCTTTCTTTCCCATTGTTATTTTCCTTCGATTTCCTATCCTCCTGAAGGGAGCGCTGTGTTTGCCCATGGCAGCTATTTACCTCCTAGTGATAGAATTGACGCATAGATCAGTATTTGATTGCTATGACATACATACTGGGTAAGTGAACTAAATAGCTCTAAACAGAGGTATCGCTAGGTACTGGCACATGGGAGCCCATGCTCCAATTCTGTTTGACAGTGCCCCAAGTCCCAGTTGATGTCTTGAAAAATCAGAATAGGAAACTATGATTGATGTCACACTGAAACACCAAAACTTCCTGCATATATGGGCTTGAACCTTGAATTGTCTAAGCACCAAGCGACATCTCTGACTTTAAACATCACATGTACAAGATATATATTTCATCATATTTAACTAAACACCTTTGCTTCAAGTGCAAGATAAAAAAAGTTAACACTAATCCTTTAGCCACTGGTCTATATGTCTTATTAATAATTTAGTAGAACTGAAAATCTCAAAGTAGGAATAATATACAGGCTCCAACTTTTAGAGGTGAACAGAGAAGCGGGAATTTGCATTATTAGTGTGAGAAAAATATTTTGTGACTTAGTTTTTCCTAACAAGTCAGCTTTGAGATACCTTATTGGTGAAACAAATGATGTGTGAAAATTGAAGGAAAGAAGGCTGATTAAAAGACAACAATTTAACATAACATAATGTTTAGGGACAACAAGGGACCTGTTGGTTCATCTCAGCTTTCCCATCCTCTAAGCCAAACTAAACCTATTAAAAAAAAAAAAAACAACCCTTATTGCTCATACATCTATCAAGCTTTCTTTTAAACTTACTCAAATTTACTGCCTTCTCAACATTTGAAGACAACCCATTCCCTAAACCAACCATGATATTTCAGAAATGAAATAATCTTAGCTGAAGAAGCTTTTACTTTGCCTGAATGTACATTTGTTTCTCCTACCTCTATAATTCTTGCTGTTGAGTATGAAAAATGTTGATGCATCAACATTATCAATTCCTTTTATAATTTTAAATACTTCAATCAGATTCTCCTTAATTTTTCTTTTTTCAAGATAAAACAATTTTAAGGATCTTAATCTGTCCTCACATGACAACCCCTCCATCTCAGGTACTATTTTAATAACCCTCCTCAGAACTATTTCTAACAGTTCAGTGTCTTTTCTAAGGTACAGAGCCCAAGACTGAACAGAATGCTTCAAAGATGACCTAACCAGTGAATTATAATCTCTTTAGATTTCTATTCAGTATTTTTGTATATACAACATAAAATCCTATTTGCTTCATTGCTAGAAAAACAGTATGCTGCTTGGATGGCTTAAGAAACTCTTGAACCATTTTACTGAGATCCTTTTCCTTCATGACAATGTTAAGGATATTCCCATCCAAATTATACTTATAATTCAAATTATGATAATACACATGCAATATTTTGCATTTATCCTAATTAAAACCATTTGCCAACTAATAGCCCAACTCACTGAATGATATAAATTTTAAATCAACAGTATCCTCTTCACAGCCAGCAACACCCAAGACCTAGATGTCATCAGCAAATTTAAGTAATGTACTGACCATTCCTTCATCTATGTCATTAATGTATATCAAAAAGAGCAAAGGTCCTAAAACTGAGCCCTAAGGTATACCAGTTGTAACATTAATCCAGTCTGGCTGAACTCCATTTGTCACAACCAACCCTTTGCTTTCTTCCATTAAGCCACTCTTCTATCCAGTTAGTTAACCTATAGAGATAAGTTTCTTTATAAACTTTTTATGTGGCTCTTTGTCAAATGCTTTCTGAAAGTCCAGAAATGCCAAATCTAAACCCATGCCCTCATCCCTATATGCAGTAACATTTTCAAAGCATATCAAAAGATTTGTAAGGTAAGATTTTTCTTTAGTGAAACTATGTTGACTATCCAATAAAATTCTAAACTTTGTTAAATGACTCTGCAAAGTATCTTTTATCAGACTTTCCAAAACCTTTCCCACAACTGATGTAAGGCTATTAGCCTGTAATTACTGGGATAATTTCTCTTACTTCCCTTGAAGATAGGAAAGATATTAGCTAATTTCCAATCTGTTGGTACTTGTCCATTATCCAAGGACTTAGAGCATCTCATATATTCAGCCCTTGAGCTCCTTTAAAATCCTCAGTGAAATATCATCTGGCCAGGAGCCTTATAATTCTTTAAACTTCCCCAGTTTTATTTTAACAAGCTCAGAATTTATGCAATTGTCTTGTTTTCATCTATCAGTTGTTTAAGATGCAGAATACCATATAAGACCATGTATTTAGAGAAATTTCAAATTATGCTTGAAATAAATCCAGTCAGATGTCGTGCAATCATTACCTCACTGGAATCAGATTCAGTGTGTTTTTCTCAGTGATCACGAGTTAAATAGAAGTATGATCTTCTCAGGATCACCTGTTTCCAGTAGTAATATATCTTCAGTGGTTGCCATCACAATAGTACCAATTGAATATATTCCACTAATTACAACAGAAATACATTTTGAGTAATTCCTATCACAATATAAACTCCTTTATGATGGTAAGACATAAAACTAATTTGGTTAAATATAAAATCATACGTATTTTTTGCAAGTTGATATCACTAATTATAAAAGGTTTATTCCTATTATCACTGTGTCAAAAACAGTTTCACACTCCGTTTTTGGTAATGCTCAAAAATATACATTATTGCTTGGCATCAAAACTATCATCTCGTTTTTCTAAGTCTAACTATGGTGTAATTTTGTATGATGAATGCACAAACACTCATTTTGATTTATTAGAAAGGATTGCTTTATTTTTTGAAAACTTTGGTAATATAACACTGAAATGGTTTAATTAAGAAACCTTATGACATTGAGTTGTAGCCAGAAGCAAAATAAAATTTATCAAGTAGCATTTAAGCTAAGCCTTACATTACATTTATGTATTAGGACTAATGATTAAATTAGACTACAAATAGACTTACAGTTACTAACATTTATTATCGCTTAAAACTTTTTAAATATCAATTCTATAATGTTAATAACTGTTAGTCTATTTGTAGTCTAATTTAATCATTAGTCCTAATACATAAATGTAATGTAAGGCTTAGCTGAAATGCTACTTGATAAATTTTATTCTAACACACATATTACCTAATTGGTCTTAAAACATAAAGAAAAATAAAAATTAATTAATACCAAATATCTTCTATCCTTTGTACAGTTGAAAACTTCTGTCTGAATATTTGCACTGCATTTTCTTCTTTATGGTGAAAAGGCTTAAGAGTGCTATTTAAGTCTCTTTCAGGATGCACACTTACTTTTGTTTGTAATACTATTTCATTTTTCTGTGTAGTTTTTACTAAAAATGTGATGATTAAAGAATTACTTTGAGACCGATGAAGTAAATGAAAAGTAGATTCGTTTTAGAAATAGTTACATTTTATAATTTTTGTTAACCATTCAACAATGGTTTCCTGTCATTTTTTACAGGCTCTTTGCTAATAAACTATAAGAATATATGAGTGAAAGTTAAATGTAAAGAAGAATATAATAATATTTTAATCACACTATATCTGCTATATCCAGTGCTTATAAGGCCTTTTGCCCAGTATTAAGGCCCATTAAGATGACTGGAATAAAACAGAATATTAATTATCAATACACTATTTATATCATCAGTTGCTTAAGCAAAACATTTCAGTGTGAACAAGATTAAGTTTGAAACTGTAATATTTATTATACATCAGAATTAGTTTTATAATTTTAATGAACCTCAAGTTAACTGTTTATCACAAGGTAAACATCATTTAGCACAGCTTATTCCATTTTAAAACTGCAGGTCAGAACTTCCTCTCCATATCATCGGAGTAGTTTCTATTGCACACTTTGCACTAGCAGTTCTTATTCAGGGACGTCAGGTGGAATGGACTGCCAGGTTAGACTTTCTTTGGAATACAGAGGTATGACTTCACAAGTACAACACATTTTACTATTATGAATTTTCTTTACACACACCCATTCCAGTATTATGAAATGAAGTGTTTTTCTAGTTCCAACTATTTTATTGTAACAGTTGCTTTTACTAAAATTTTAATATAAATTATCAACTTTTTTTTAAATATTGTTACTTCATCCCAAATGGACTATACTTGAAAATTTTACTTCAAATCACTACCTTTTGGTTAACTTGATTTAGTTCTTGTTTTGTTTCTCTTTGATGTCACAAAATAGTAAATTTTTTTGTTCAGAATTAGACTTTAGTCTGCTATGAGTGATGCTGCAACAGTTCAATGGTAAATGTATAGGCGGTATTAAGGACAAAAATTAGCTCGTTAAGTGAAGCATTATATCTTATGTTTTATGTTGTAATATATGATGATTTTTAAATTTATGGACATTTTAGGCAGAAGAAGAAAAATATGAAATGGTTGAACTACAGAACAACAATGGTCGTATTTTATTTAACTTGCTTCCTTCCCATGTTGCCGCTCATTTTCTAGACAGTCAGTTTAAAAACAACATGGTAAGTAACTGGAAATTATATTTTCACGTTTTACTCCATGATACTTCTATGCTGTAGAAAGCCCTTACAATAACTTGTGCATTAGATAACTTAGAATCACTTAACTTGGTTAAAAGTAATATTTTACAGCATTAATATTAAGGTTAGAGTTTTGTTTATTTCTCTCACTTTTTTAGATAATGTTGTTTTTAATTGATGAAATGATATCAGAAAAATTGCCAAAAACCAACTTAATATTATGAACCACTGAAACATAATATATTAAATTGGGTTTTAATGTGATAAGGCATCAGTACAAGTAAGAGTTGTAAATGCTATCCTATATTTTTGTATTATAACTGTGAATCTTGATAATTGTACTATTCTATAGCCAGTAAAAAGAGGCATGCTTTACTATTTGACTATCTATTTAGGGGTTTAGGTAACCTTTAACAGTTTATATGATTTGGATGGTTAATAGAATGTGATAATTAATATTTTTTCAATTTTCTCCTAAAGGTATTACATTAAAATTTTACTGTTAATTGCAGTATCTGTGTCATATAACAGAATATTTCTTCTATTTTATATATAATTATGTGTGGTTTTATAAAGCATGTATCAAATGCACCATAGAAATAACTAGTGTTGAATGATTAGTAAAATATCTATTTGGTATCATGCATTTGGAACAGTAATATATACTTAGTAAGTACTCATTCTTTTCAGGACTTGTATTATCAGTCCTATAATAAAGTTGGTGTCATGTTTGCAACTATCCCCAACTTTCATGAATTCCACACGGAAAGTAACTCTAGTCACGAAGGTGTAGACTGTTGTGACCAGGGTGTAGAATGTTTGCGACTCTTGAATGAGATCATTGTCGACTTTGATAAGGTAAGAAATTTTGTTGTTACTGGTAGTTGTTTGCATTTTTTGGAACATAGTAACAGACTTAAAGTAATATAGTTATCATGTATACTGTTGCAAAATTTCTTTTCCAGGTGTATTTATTAGATGTTTTCAGGTATATTTAAAGCTTGAAAATTGTCATGTTTCATTTTTTTAGCATGCTGAACTTTTTAAATATTTTTAAGGTCGAGCAGTAATTAATTTTTGTTGTTTAATTTAATGGAGAACTTTTTTTTATGTCAAAAGTATTTATAAGATTCTATAAGATTAACTAACTGAACAAAATATTTCTTTTACCCCTCAGTATGGATTCCTGTACATGATGAGGGGACCTCCCAGGGAAGGTTCTGTTCTTTCAGTTTACCTCTTGTACCTAGAGTCTTATGAACCTTCTCTACACCTCTGCCATTTGCAACTGTCTTTACTGTATGCTTTGAAACTTTGTTCCTTACCAAAGCATCCCACCTGGGGTTGTATTTTTCTTTCTCGGTGGGCCATACTTTTTCAAAACAGACGATCTGCAAGTACTTCTTTTGGCCTTCGTTTCCAGGCACAGTTGGATGAATTGGGTCTATCTTTGGATAACATTGCTGTATCTACTGGTTAGCCCATCCCACCATGACTCCTTACAGTCTCCAAATGTGACCTATCTTTAAGTCATCTGAGAAAAGCAGACACTCCTGATTGGAAATACTGTCTGTTATTTACTGAACATCTTTCGAACCATCCTTCCATTCCTATTTATACAGATGGTTCAAAATCAGGTGACTCTGTGGGCTTTGCCATGATTTGTTGTGGTTCGGTGGTTGTACACAGAATCCCGTCTACAGTTTCTGTGTTCACTGCTGAACTGTATGCCATTTCTCTTGCCCTGGATCATATAGAAACTAAGCAGTACTCAAATTACACTATTTATACTGACTTGCTTAGTTCTCTACTGGCCCTGGAACCGCTTCATGATAGTCCTCACCAATATTCAAAACCGACTGGCCCATTTCTCTTTAACATCTACTTCTGTCCAGTTTTTTTGGATACCATGCTGCATTGGTATTCATAGAAATGGGTTTGTCAACACTGCAACTAAATCTGTCTGGTCTGACACTATCACTGCTGTGCCTGTTCAATATATGGACTATGGTCCTGTATTCAAGGCTCATATCCATGCCAATTGGCAATCGGTTTGGAGTGAGCAACGTGAAAACAAAATTTTCCAAATAAAACCCTCTATTGGACTTTGGCTGTCTTGCTTCCATAAGGACTGAAAGGAGGAAGTTGTCATAACTAGACTGTGCATTGGTCACAGTTTTGTTACTCAACATTTTCTTTTATCTGGGACTGATGCACCAATGTGTTGTCTGTGTAACACTCAGGTCACAGTAAGTCACATTTTACTGTCTTGCTGTCATTAGGACTTTCATCAATAGCACCATTATAAACAAACATTAGACAGTGTTATTGACGATGGTGGCACTGTCCACCTTGGAAATGTTTTTAGATTTTCAAAGGCCATTAATCTTTTTAATGCTATTTAAGTTTTTTAATTTATATATTAGACCTTTTTTAATATGGTTCCCTTTTAAGAATCAAAGTACATCTAGTTCGATTTGAAATTAGAAAATGGCCGTAATGTAAAATAACTTGAAACCAGGACTAGAAAGGCCAACTTCAGGTGACTAACAGTGGTTTTTGTACTTACCTGTTAGTCTTCCTGGCGAGTTATGATAATTACAGTTATGCTACAGAAAGTCCTTTACAACTTGTATTATTGTAGTTTTTCTTTTACTGCTGTTGACTAGATGTAAAAATTGGATTTAATGCTATTTATGATTTTTAATTCAAAAATTAAACTTTGTTTTGTTTTACTTTAATTTTAACTTTTTACTGGATGTTTGGTCCAGATAGCCCAGTTACTTTGCACCATAAAACACCAAATCAACCAACCAACTATTCTTTTTACAGTTGTTGAATGAAGAGAGGTTTTGCAAGATTGACAAAATCAAGACGATCGGAAGCACCTACATGGCAGTTTCTGGCTTGATGCCTATGTGCTATACATTTGTAAGTAAATATGTTCACACTTATTCAATATAAACTTTGTACACTGGCTTTTAGCACACATTTAAATAGGATGAAGATGTGTGTGCCTTTAAATATATTTACAAATCCGTTTATGAATTATTTGTTTAGTTACTGGAAGCACATTAAACTTATTACTGTGCTTGTTTGGTGACCAAATCATCAGAAGTTGCAATAAAGAAGTAGTCCTAGGAAAACAGTTGAAGGACTTGTTTCTCACAAACTAAGAAGCTAGATTTTTAATTTAAAAAACTCATTGGAACATCCTATACATAATGTTCCTTTGATGTTTTGTACTCTGTTTTTTAAAGACTTAGGAGCAGTAGGACATCTTTAGAAGATGTGTAATAAAATTGTTTTCATTTTACTTCCACACATTTCATTAACTGTTGTAATCTGTACCAAAGCAAGTCATTAGCTGTGTCAAGAACTTGCATTCAGAGTATAAACACAGAGAACATAAAGTAGTTGAAAATGTTATATTTTCCTTTAACTTTTAAACCATTCAATGTTATATGTTCTTGTAATAAGAAATAGTTCTACAACTTTCTCACTTGTCCAACATTAGATTAAATTCACTTTTATATTTTTGCAACAATAATTTTTTCTAAGATATTTTGTTCTCTATTTATGTAAGAACACCTTTTCTTGTAACCTCTTTAATTTTTCTGTTTCCATAGTTTTAATAGTTTCACTTGTGATAATTGCTTTTAGTAGTTATGTGAAACAAATTCTCTCAACCACCATTATTGTCTGCTCTATTATGAGAGATTAATTTCATTTAAATCATTATTTTTTATTCATCCAGAAAATATTGTTAATCATTATTTGTTTTCTCTGTTGTTTATTACATTCCTTAGTTACTATAGTTCTAGGAGAATGTTCTTTTACAATAATTATTTATATTTTATACCACTTGAGGGGACATTTCTTAGAAAAAAAATTTTATTCTGTATTCTTGTGATGACATAACTAAATAATGGTATCACTGTTTATGCCCTTCCAGGAAGTCTGTATTCTTGTGATGACATAATTAAATGGTGATGTTACTGTTTATGTCCTTCCAGGAAGTCTGTATTCTTGTGATGGCATAACTAAATGATGGTATCACTGTTTATGCCCTTCCAGGAAGTCTGTATTCTTGTGATGACATAATTAAATGGTGATGTTACTGTTTATGTCCTTCCAGGAAGTCTGTATTCTTGTGATGACATAACTAAATGGTGATGTTTCTGATTTTATAGGAAGTCAACCAAGTAACTGCTGAGCCATTGTCTACTTTAGTTGAGCTGGTCTTTTCTATGAAAGAGAAACTAGCTGATATCAATCATAATTCATATAATAATTTCAAGCTACGTGTAGGTAAGTTATTTTATTAACATAGTTCCATTCATTGTCATTTTAATTTTTGATCCATTATTTAGATTCTGTTCATATAGTTGCTAGAATCTATTATTTTAAACTTTACGTCTATTAAAACACTTTATTTTGCACCTTGGATAAGTTAATAATCTAAAAATTAACAAGAAACAAAACTGCTTGTTGTATAATATGCAAAGCTTCTGAAAGGCTATTTGCATATTCAACCCTAATTTTGAAGGAATAGAACAGAGGTAAGGGAGCCTAGTTAACACCACCCACCAACCTCAGGCTACTCTTTATAATTGAATAGTGAGTTTGACTGACACACTATAATGCTCCAAGGACTGAAAGGGTGAATATGTATAATAATAAGTTTCAATCATGAAACTTGCAGATTTCAAGTGCCCTAACATAATAGTGTTGATATCTTTACAGGTCAAACTTTAGGAAGTAAAGTTGAGAAACCTATTTTGTAACTGTTAAATTAGACAAAATCAATATATAACAGCAATATAAAACCTTAGGTTTTTCCATTATGTGTCAGATACTTCTTCCTAAAAAACAAATAACTGAAAAAAGTACAAAACTTACATTTTAAGGAATTTTGAACTTTGGTATTTTACTCATAAAACATTTATATTAAAAGTCAATAGTGGTGTTTTCTCTTTTAGATTCCTCTATCTAAAAAGATATTTTAAATTTGAAAGCAAGAAATATCTTCACTGAAACATTTTGTGTCTTATCCATGTTTTTCAGGTATAAATGTAGGGCCAGTAGTAGCTGGGGTGATTGGTGCTAGAAAACCACAGTATGACATATGGGGTAACACTGTGAATGTAGCCAGTCAGATGGATAGCACAGGACTTCCAAACCACACGCAGGCAAGCACTAGTTGTTAATTATAAGTCACAGTCTAATGTTTCTATTGTCATGTTGTCAATTATCAAAGGCATAATGACCAGCTAATAAACAGATAATGTGTAATAGGGTTATGGGTACTTGTGAAGATAAATAGTTATGTTAATAAAAGTAACACAGCCAACTTGTTATAAATGATTCTTTGTGACCTATTTCTTTTATTGTTTCAGGTTACAGAAGAAGTATTTCAACTCTTAAAAGACTATCCTTATGTCTTTCAATGCCGAGGACGAGTGAATGTGAAGGGAAGGGGAGAAATTATGACGTACTTCCTAACAGACAGGAAGCAGACAAAGAATGTGATATCCAGCCAGGAAAGTCGGGGGTTTTCAGATCTTCCCATGATTGGTTTAAGTAACTGTATTCCTGGAGGAGTACCCACTCCTCTCAGTTTGGTAGCCCAGAGCCTTCGTCAAGCTGCAGAAATTGTTAGTTCTCGAGCCACTGGTGGTTCCATCACTCCACAGATGAGGATGACACAGCAACTTGTAGCACAAGATGTGGAGTTACTTC
This sequence comes from Tachypleus tridentatus, assembly GCF_004210375.1. Taxonomy (NCBI): domain Eukaryota; kingdom Metazoa; phylum Arthropoda; class Merostomata; order Xiphosura; family Limulidae; genus Tachypleus; species Tachypleus tridentatus. The sequence continues at coordinate 51,231,356 of NC_134830.1, forward strand.
ATAATCCAACACCATGTCGCAACAGTTGGTTAAATGAAGAAATTCCTGGACTGAATTCTCATGAATCTACTCCTCCATATACACAACCTAAACCTATCATTGGTAGTAAATCATATTCTCAGTCTCGGCCTCGACCATCCCACTCTGAATCACGAGATTCAGTCCAAGTTCCCAAAAGCAAGCATCATTAAAAAAGGGTGACCCATGGGATAGCCTCAGACAACTAGGTTCTAGTGTACCTCCACCTTCTTGTAGCATACCAGAGACGCTGTGTAGCTCTACAACAAAAAGTTTCTCAAACTTAAGACCATCAAAATCTTCTATATCTCCTCAGGAAACTCTTGTGTTCCCTCCACCACCTCTACTTTCTCCCGGAGAGGAAGAAGAGTTCTTAAATAGAGAAACAGAAGCAGTACCATTGTTTAGTGTCAAGTCATCCACTTTAAGTAGACTAAACCATAGTGCAGATAGTCTCATTGAAACAGACCAGTCTTCTGCCCAGCCTTCATCAGTGGAAACATCTTCACTGAATCGTTCTTCATCAACTTCGTGTGACAGTTTCACTCAAGTAGATTTAGACCCATCTTATCCTACTTTCTGTGATTATCCTTTCTCCAACATGTCGCATATGTATCCCTTGAAAGCTTTAAATATTGAAAATACATCTAGTCAGTCCACCATTTTGCCCAGGCCTAGTATCCTCTCTTCAAGAGAGAGTATTCCATCAAAGAGAGAAAAGAGTCTTCCTGAGGTTGGACAGTCACCATCCCATCAACCTACTCTGAAAAATTCAAGTATTAAGAGAAGTGGTTCAAGTAAAGTTATTGAATTATTACCAGCTTCTGGTACAACTGAATTAATAAATAGTGCTAACGTAACGCCAGACGTGGAAAATTGTTTGAACAATGATCAAGCAAAAAATGCTAATTTATCATCAACTGGATCTCCTGAAAAGTGTGTTTCATGTACAGACAGTATCCTAGCTAAATTTGTGAGGAAGAACAGTCCTGTAAAAGAAGCTATAAAAAGCAGAAAAAGTGAAGATATTCCTGAAGAAGTAGCATCACCTAGAACTTCTTTGGCAAAGCATGATTCTGTAGGCACACAGACAGATTTGCCAATAAAATATCCAGGACTTAAATTTTCTCAGAAACTGTGCTCCAAGGCTTTAAAACAAGAACTGATCCCTGAGAAGAACAAGAAAAAACCATCAGACCACAGAGTTGAGAAAACAAACGAGAGCTCAAAATTTCAAAATGCCTCTGCTAAGAGCAAATGTATGGTTCCAAATTTGGTCAACATACCTCTTCAAGAGCTTCAGAACGAGAACCAACTAATTACAGAATGTGGTGAAACTAGTCTTTCTCATGAAGAAAGGAAGAGGGTCCCTAGTGAACAATATGTGAAAGATAAACTTAATAATAACTCATTGACTAAAAAATTAGAGAGAGAAAAAGTAAAATATAAGCAGCCTACTGGTGGCAATGCATTGCCTGAAAGGAAGGCTCTAATTGGTCTTCATTTTGATCCTGTTGAAAAAAAGATGACATTAAATATTCCATCTTCATCCAAAGACTTGAAACACTTCAACTTGCAGCAAGAAGAGAGACTTAAAGAAGAAAATCTAGAAAACAAGAGAAAATATTGTGAACCAGAGTATACTGAGGCAATTGCTACAGTTAGCTTAGGCAGTAGACAAACAAACAGACATATTCCTCTCAAACAGCAGGATATAGCTTCAGATGATAGTGATGAAGATGATTCTGAGAATTTGGCTGAGGCTCCTCTAATAGATGAACAGGAATATTATACAGATGATCCAGCCTTGGAAAACGTCTCCCTCATGAATGAACAGGGTTTGACTGATGCAGAAGGTGCTCTCAGTGATTTGAATTCAATTTTTAATGATCCAGGACATGAGGGAGACATGGATGATACCAGCATATCCTCAAGAGCAAGTAGTCGCATGTTTGACAGTGACCAGCTGTTAAGTATTGATTCTTTAAACATTGTGTATGACTCAGAATATGACAACTACCGGCCGGGACTAATCAGTGATGATGAGTTTTTCCACCTGGATCCAATAAGCGACTTAGATCCAGATTACTTGGATGATGCAAGTGTTGAAAATATCCATTCTCTAACTAGTAGTATTACAAAAAACTTTGGACAGCCCTCTGTGAGTGAGAATGATGACAGTGAAGCTGAGTGATACATAAACCTGAAATTGTTAGTGGAATTTTCAAGTGCTGATTCTTCTCTAAAGGAAAATGTATATACATTCAGAATCACCAATGTGCTTTGTTAAAAAAACAACAACAGAGGTAACAAACTGAAGGACTTAACAGTCACTATTATAAATGGTCAGTATAATAATAAGCTATTTTGAAGTTTTGTAGGTGCTAAACAAGCCTGTACAATAACTATGAAAAGAAGTATAACCATAATCTGTAACATAGTTACAACCAGCATATATAATATCAACCATGGTTCACTAGCTGCTTATAAAATAGTTTTAGTAGTAGTAGTGCCTTTGATACAATATAAAGTACTTCTTTAGCTGTAGAATTTCTTTCTCCACTAATAATAACCATTATAATGATGATTTTACATGTTCAGCTAGTTTGTTGTGGTCTGTTTCACATTACTTGTCTTTATAAATTGAATTTTGTTTACACACCATCTCAAAGAACTAAGAGATTTTTTCAGCTAATGGCCAATATAAGGAAGATATCATGGTAATGTACATTATATACCACAAAGAAAAACATAGTCAGCATTGAAGTTAGATGTACACTTAGGTTGATGATGCAACTTCTGCACGTTTTTGATCATATTTATAAACCAGTAAGATAAGTTTCACTCGTATCCATTAACCAGTGAGGTAACTTCTCAGTTTTTGTTTCTATTTTGTTTGGGAAAATTAGGTTCAAAGTGTGAAATACAGTCATTCTGTAACATCTGCTACAAGAGTAGCTCATGTTGGTCTTAAAATTCAAAGATTAAGATGAAAGGTCCAGGTTGTTGTAGAATTCAAAGATTAAGACATGTAAGGTTCAGCTTATGATGGTTGTAGAATGCAAAGCTTAAGATGTATAAGGTCCTGAAGTTCTAGAGGTGTCTGTAATCATAAAGGTCAAGTTTACATATTACAGTAAAATAGTGTTCTATTAGATGAAGTTTTTGTTAAATATTTTGTTAACTGATATATTTATATCAGTGCTGCTTTTGTACACAGTATAATCAGTTTCTGCACCAAATACAGGGATCTGTGAAGTTGTCTGATTTATGAAGGGACCCTTGAGGATAAAACATTTGATAACCATTGGTGAAAGTCATGTAGGTTATGAAGAGGTTCCCAAGGATGAAAAGCTTGATAACCACTGGTGTAAGTTATGTAACATTTAAATATGGTTTATGAATGGACCCCTAAGAATATAAACATTTATAACTGCTGGCATAAGGCATGTAGAACTTGGAAAATGGCTCTCATGTGTTGATTACTCTGTATTCCAGAAAATATTGTTTGAATAGATATTTGCAAGACCAATACCACAAGAGTTGCTCTCAAGCCATCATGGCATTCAGAATAACCATGAGGATAACTTATCTATGTTACCTTAGGATGAAGATGTACAAGCTCATGAATGTAGGTTATTTCAAAATTTATAATAAATGATAAAATAAGTGAAACTGGGATCAAGAATCTTGCAGGATAGATGTCATGAGTCCACAGCAGGGTAGGTAATCTTAGGATTTAAATTCAAGTTTGTGTAGCAGTTTAAATATGATCTAGACTACAGAGAAATTAATCTGTGTTATCATTATGAAGAATACAAGAAATACTTCAACCATTACTTAAGTATACAGGGGCTACATTGGGTACTGTATTATCCAGAGACCAAAGGCTACACAAGTCATCATGGGCACCAGATAAGGGAGTTATACTAGGAACTCTGTAGATAACTGTAGGGTTCTATGTACATCAGTTTAAGATTTACTATATAGAGCATTTACAGGACAACTATGTAACTCATCCTTTTGGATTGTAAAATTAGGACCCATAGCTTAAGTGCGCTGTAGACTGGCATAAGATCTGTGTTTGGGTAATAACAATTTCCAGAAACAAATGACAGGCTAAGGTGAAAAGCTGTAGGAATTGTTCATAATATGTTGCATCAAAAGAGCATTCTAATTTCATAGGGTCTTTAGAATAATACATTGTTAATATTATCTCAGTGTGTTTGTCTTTAAATATAATCATGCTATTAATATTGTTATTAGTGTGAGACACTAAGTGTTTTAAAAAAGTAATTCTGAACTTATTTGTCTAACGAATTTTAAATGTTTCAGTAATTTAATTGGTTCTTACAAACAGTTTCACTTATAACTGGTTAAAGTTTGTTTTAATCTGTATAGTAAAACTATTGAATAGTGTTGACATAAGATTATTTTAAAACTGCATGTCATTATTGTTATAAAAAGTTATTGTTGCCAAAAGCAAGGGAAAATTATTTTCCTATAATTTTTTAAGGTTCAAGCGGGAATGGACATTGTTGAAATAATTTAAAAATGCAGGTTTTAAAATGAATATGAGTTATTGCTTGTTGTTCACGTTTTCCATTTAACTGTCTTTAATAAAAACTTCATAGATGGCGCTTGAATAACCATTGTATAAAACAGAAACATTAGTGGAAAACTCTTTGTTGTATGTAAATATGTACACAATTTTAGACCCTTGTGCTAGTAAAATGATAGCTTTAATGAATAACCACATCCAATAAATTGTTAATGTTATACAGGTTTTGATGTTCCTAAGTTATAACTATTACCCTGTATTATTATTCTGTAAGTTGCATTCTTGTGCAGTTTTTTTTTTAACTTCACATTTAACAATATCAGATACAGTTATAGGTTCCCCCTAACTGCCTAAACATTTGATGATATCAGATACAGTTATAAGTTAGTTTTAATTAGCTCCACATGTAGTGATATCATATACAGTTATAAGTTAGTTTTAAACTTAGTTTACTTCAGATCTCTATGTAAGAAAGTGTAATTTCTTAAGTAAAGCTCTGTAACTTAGTACATTATCTGTATGAAAACAATGCTGGTTTGATAAATAAACAAGAATATTTGTTTAGTAGCACATTTTTAATAAAAATAAATTTGTTAAACCTTAAACTTTGGAACTATTTTATTTTGTGTTTGTACATAAGAGTACATTCATAACTTAGCAATGTAATGCTACAAACACCAGTGTGAAATAAGTAATTATTACCTTAATTTTATTTTGTTTATACAGCAGCTAGCGTATATTGTAAATCAACACATACTTTAAAGTATCAAGCAGTTGAAAATGGGTATAAATGAATAAGGTTTATGTACTTGTTAGATAGCTAGAAGTAACATGTAAATAGTTAATCACCTGTTCAATGTACATCACCATTGCTAATTATGGATTTGAAATGCAAACATTTGTGGTTCAACTCACCATGGTGGACTGCAGATAGCCCATTGTGTCGCTTTGAAATTAGTGGTGTAAGTTACATTCATATTAGATGGTTGCATGTAGTAATTGTTATTTTTGTTATATATGCCATTTTTTTCACCTGAAATTTACACTTACTTGGCAGTGAAATACAGAAGTCTGTTAGAGGAATATACAGACACTAGTAATAAAAAAAATCATTACCCTTTTAATGTGAGACAAGCTTTTCTCTGGATAATTATTTTCCATTTTACACATATGTAGATAAAGTTATAATATCCTTCTTTTTTGAAGTTTAGAATTTATTATAAACATTTCCATTTGGAACATATTTTTCAGTATTTTATACCATAACAAAACAATACTTGAAGACTAATTCCACCTACTCTGGATATTTTCCATTAGTAGTAAGATTTTTTTTTTTCTTATGTAAAGTGATTTCGTACAAGTCTCCTGTAATTATATCCACTGAGATAGAAAACATTGCTCAAAGTAACTCACCTTAAAAGGGTCAGACATGATTTAATAGCTATTGCACAAGGCTGTGGATCCTGATGTCCATGAAAAGAAAATATGTGCTCTTAGGAGCAATGGTACGTTATAAAAGAAAGAGTCAAATTCTGTTATTTCATTATAATAATCCAAGAATTGTGATGGGTAATGTTGACTAGCTTCTTTCCCTCTAGTCCATCAGCTTAACTTTGAGCTAATTCTGATTATTTTTACCATTACACCAAACCTGGTCCATGCAAAACTGTGTAACACCACTTGCGTACATTGGGGTACTGTGAATTACTCTTCCAATACTTTCATGCAGTTCATGGGTTCCAGGTTTTATCTGGCCAACATAAAAAACAACTCTCATTTTACCAGTTGTACAGCTGACCAAAAAACCCCAAAGTACATCCAATGGCAAGGCTATACCAGTGCCAGAACTGAATTTAGTGATAATTACCTTCACTGTAATGCCTTCTTGACAGAGTGTGTCTTTTTCAGTAACATCTAGTTTTTCTCATTTCCTGGCCTTAGTGGTATAGTGTGAGACCTGCCACTGTTTTGAATGCTCTTGTATCAACTAAGAACTCAATCTCTCATTCCTGTAGTAAGAATAAGAGTGTTTAGCTGAATGCTACACTTATAGGTTTTCTCAGATTTTGCAGAGCTGTAACAGCAATGTTTGCTGACTGCTATTGGCTCTTCTGCACTTGCTGAGATGTCAGTTGAAATCAACAGCTACCTTGCTGCTCCATAAGAAATAGACAGTTTACATGAAAATGGCCCACCTTGATGTTCAATAAGTTATGGGCAATTTGAAAATGACCCACTACTCCACAGTCAAAGTTTGTGACATGTAAACCATGGGAGGGCTGCCCAATCACTGGATACCAATGTGGTTGTATCAGAATGGCAGAAGGTGTGGTTCATTGGTTAAACTTCAGCTGGGCACCTAATGTGACACAAGGTAAGTGCAACTGCCACTATTAGCTTCTTACCCCTTTTGTTTCTTATTCAAAATTACCATTTTATGCCATATCACCATAGACACTACCTCAGTAATGATCAGGAGATCTCACACACAGATGGCACCACACTTCACAGAGTTGTCGGGGGAAGATTTTCTTGCTATATCAATTATTTCTACATATTACAAGACCTTGTTTACCTTATGAACAAGAAAATCAGCCACAGTGATATGTAACAATGAAAATTATCAAATGCATACTTAACCTTAACATCCATGAAGGGTACTTCAAGGTGAACTGTTTCCTAACTATGGCCTTGTAGGAATTTCACAATTAAGTATCACTTAAACTGTGACGTCAGAAACCTTCACAGAAGACTGCAGGACTGAAGACGACAACCGTAAGTATTGAAATTAGGATCCTAGTACTTATCCTACTGTTTATTTCCCCAAAAGTGTGGTTTATTTTTTACACTCCTAAACAGTTAAACCTAAAAAAATGCATTTTTCAATATAGGCTATCAGTCATGTTTTTAAATAAAAATTAGAAACTGCATTTTTCATTATATATCATAGGCAGCCCTTGTCTGACAAACACCTAAACAAATCAACTGATAAGATTTGCTGAATGTGCATGTGTGGTAGGATTAACTTTCATGTTTCCTCACCTGCATAAATAACTTCATTCAAATATTTATAACTGTTTTCCAAAGTTGCCTTTATGTAGCATAAATATTGTGGTATGTAACTACTGGGGAAGCCAGAAACAACTTTTGTACATCATTCTGGTGTTCCAAGAGTATGAATTTATGATGTACAGACAAACATTTTCTACTCTTTAACTCTTACAATCATCAAGTTTAAAATATTCATACAGAGAAGTACACGTAGATTTAACACCAAATGACTCTCTTTTGTTTAATTACATATGGTATCAAGTTTATTTTTTCACAAGTATGATTGGTACAAAGTAAAATATAAGATGTAAAGGCAGGTGATATTTTACTTTGGTAGGTTGGGTGATGCCTCGAGTATATCACCTCCCTTATTTTTCTATGGGAACAACCAAAAGTAATGTGCATCCTGAGAGGAATAGCCTTGTAGAACTTTGTATATAATGTTTTCTCTGTCTAGAACAAAGTTGAGGTCCTTACAGAGATCTGCAAATTTCTAAAAGATAAAGGTGCCATTTCTCTCTTGTTTACACATTGAATTTTGCTTTGATAGATGAATAAATGTTGTTCTCCCACAGACAAAATCAAAGTAATTCAGTTTAACTCTGTTAAAAATGTTCCGTCAAACCTCCCACAATTGCAGGTTTTTATAGAATCTTAAGAGAAAAACTTTCTATGAAAGTACCACCCTGAAACTAACTCATAATACTAAATACACACATGTACATATTCATGTCAAACAAGTTGCCAATTCCCCCTTGATTGACAAATTTCTGTAATTAACTACACTAGTAAACTTGACCTGAACATGTTGCATAAACTGCCAGGTAATAGCACCCTTAGATTCAAGTGTAGCTGTCTCCAATCACCAATGGCTGACCAAATAGATACCATTAGTCAGTAAGAACTACCATAGCAAGAGCTTTGCCTTATTTTCAACTAATTAAGAGGAATGACTATCACTCATATAATGCACCACAGCCAAATGTGCACAACTTGTATGACAGTACTGTGGTACAAACCTTAGTCCTTTTGATACATGACCAGCCTCTAATTAAATGAAATCATGGATAGTGAACTTTGAATGTGTAATTTTAATCTTGAATGCAAGGTTAAGAAAGGTGTTGAGTTGAGATATTATGGGATAAACTCTGAAATTTTGAGCATTTTCTAGAGAATTAGTTAGTGTTCATTACTTACATATGCATCACATACTGAAAAACTGGAGATGGTTGAATAAATGTGAAATGTTTAATCATGTCAGTAGGCTCATGCTTGTGGTTTTAAGTACTCATTGCTTCACACTTAGTCATGCAATTACAGGTATGGTTGCAGCCCCAAAAGATATACAAAATTAATATTGTATGTCGAGGAAGCTCATTTGATAATACTCGATTTTGAATTTTATAAGATTATGTACAAGATATATAGAATTAACATTTTTGTAAAAGTCCCCTCTTCATACCAACTATATTGCACCCAGAAATGTGATCAGCTGAATAACATCAATACATGCATCCCTTTTTCACAAACATGATGTCCATCTTCTCTAGGTGAAGTTTTCTAAAAGTTTAAGCAAGGTCACTAATCCAATGAGACAGCTTACCATTTCCTACCACATGTTTAAGAATTATTATACATTTTTCCCTCTTCTGTATATTGTTTGAGGAGCACATACTCAACCCAACTGCAGGTTATTACCAGCAGGGAACATTGACTAGTTTAAGAAGTAGCAGCCAATTTTGAGGCTTTTGTCTTCACCACCTTTTTGTTTTCATTCAAAAATCAATTTTAAACTATTACCCCAGTAGGAAATTGGTAAATTAACAGACTTACAATAGCAAATATCTGGGTGGTGGGGGTGTTACACAATGTAATGCAAGTATGGATAACATGATTTCAATTTGTCAAAATAAACATTTTTACATTTTTAACACCTCCCCTATCAAAGAAAAGTGGTCTACAACAACAAACAAGATCCATCATATTTTAATAACATTACAGTAGGAGCAGAGCTGAAAAAAAAAATTGTTCTCAGTTCATTTAGCTCATTAATGCTAAAGAAAGTAAAATCGCTTAAATAGGGTTGAAACAGATTAGATGAAAATATTTAATATCCAAATACATCACAACTTCTGGTATAGTTATGGTGAAACAGCATATATATAAAAAACTACATTTTGACAACATTTTACAGATAATGTGATGGCACTGAAAATCTCGTTTTGAAATTGGAAGAGCACATTCCAATAAATCAGATTCATATATTCAGATTATACAGATAGAAGATATTACTTATGCTTAATGAAACTGGAAAACCAATGAATATGTATCACCTTGGGAGACAAGTTGTACACTATTTATGGAAGATATCTACTAAATGAAGAGTAACCAAGTATGAAAAGTTCAATGGAAAAGGTGTCCATATGTAACAGGACACATACTTGAAGAAAAGTCTCCATTTGGAGACAAGATAATTGAATTTGCTAAGATAAGTCTTCCAGGAATAACTTCTGTTCAACCATTATATAATATAACTATAGCAGCAGCAGAATGGAATGAGTGTTCATTCTATTCCATTTCAAGATGTACTGGTTAACTCATCAAATGCTGTGCATATGGATTTCTGTAAGACACTGAAAAAAATCACCACACTTAGACACTAGACAGGTTATGGAAAGCATGCAGAAAGAAATGGAATTGTTTGGATATGGCAACTATATAACAGAGCCTTTGCAATAGAAACTACACTGAGTCTCTAGTCAAGATCCATACCATTCAGTTGTAGCATGAATAAGCTTGTTAACACAAACTTTAAAGATGTGATAAGACCCCAACACAATTTATACCCTAGATTGTCAACATCAGGGGGTATGAGGTGGCATGCTAATGTTAATACAACATATACAGCCATTTTTAAAATGCCAGCAAAGTAACTGGATTTGTTTTAGGTTATTTTATACCTTTTATCAAACAAAAATATACTTTTTTCAACAAAACAAGAAAAATAATGTGACAAATACCTCAAATGCAAGAAGTTACGTTGGGGAATTAAAGTGTGTGTACAACTGGAATATGTGAATTCTATAGGAATCGGATAGTATGGGCTGCAAAAAATGTGGAATTAATAGATACAAATGGAGCAGTTTCTAAAGATAGACACAGTAAAATATGAACATGTAGCATATGATATTCATAATGGGCACTAACATAAGAAAATATCACATCAAACAAGATAATTAAAGCAAGTATACATAGTTAGTGGCATTAACATGAGAAAAATATATCAATATTTAAAAACAAAAGGATACAAAGTTAGTGGCATTAATATGAGAAAAACAAAGATATTTAAAATTCAAGGATATGCAATGAGTGGCATTGACATAGATCACTGGATAAAGGATATTTAGATGACAATAAGGAAATCACCAAGACAATGCACAAATCAGAAATATTAATATTTGCAAGTCATATAGTCAACTCTCAAGTTCTAATCTGTGGGACTTCTTATGTGATTAAACAATTTTCACACATCCATTAATTTTAAAACTACCTAACATTACATTCTTTCTGGCAATAATATAAGTTACACAATAAAATAATTGAAGAAAATTGTACATTTCTTTGAAATACTGTTACTTACAGGATACATGGATGGAATAGTGGAATGATTTTATCCAGACAGAATTGGACTGGAACACCAAATGATGCTGTTCATTGTTTTCAAAGCTTTTATACAAGCTTTGACTAAACAGTTGCCATTCTGGATGCACAAAGTATAACATGATAAAAGTACTACACAAAGTCATAAGTATAAAACATATGCATCTGATGGGTTCAGAAATGGGAACAAAAACCACTTTTATGGGATGGATACCATCAAGGTGAGAAAATCAATCCATTACCAAGTACAAGTCCCAGAGCCAAAATATATTACGTGGTGATCCATTCTGACAATTCCATGTTTGATAAACTGCTAAGTAAGCATCCAATCTCAGAACCTGGGTTTCCTTTCTTGAGTTTATGATTGTTGTAATCATCTTATGTGGCTTCCTCTCTTCAGTAATTTCTATTTCCAAAGCTGATAATATGTATAGAATGCCTTTCAGAAGAACAGACTCTAGACAAAGTGATGGTCCTGAGAACCACCCCAACCAAAAAAAGGAATTGGTGTATATCCTGGCTGCTGAAGCATCCAAATCAATATGACAGAGGGATGCACAGATGGTAGGATCACAAGGATCGGACATGCTCCAATGGTCCTCCATAGTTCATTGAAAGGGAAGAACATATACATGACTTAAAAGGCTCAGAGTTCTAAAAGAAGTCTTAGTCCTTAAGTGAGAGAAAAAGTGCCTTGGATACTTAAGTCCACATGGCATGAACATGATAGGGAGTTGGTTGAGCTTGTTCAACAGTTGAAACTTCCATATGGGCAAGAAACTGAGTGAAAAATCAAAATAAACTTGGAAAGTTAGACCAGCTAGCTCAGGTGAGAGAAAGAATGAAGGAAACAATCACCTATTCCTGTCAAGGTAGGGCCAGAAGAAATCAACTATGCTGTAATGGAAATGAAGGCCTACGAAATTTGTGTAGTGAGCAAAGGAACATATGATTTAACTGAAAACATAAGGAACTGTAGCTAGGCTGAGGGAAGGGCACAGAACTGAAAACTACCAAGCACAGACTGGAAGATGGGGGGGGGGGTATGTCTACACTGATTAAAAACATCCTAAAAGACAAAACCCAACACAGATTGAGGTCATCCAAATGGAACAAAAAAATTTAAAAAATCAGCAGAAAACATGCCAAACTCCCAACTTTACAGAAAAGATAATATGCTCTTAGTGGGGTTCTATAGCTTCCACTGCCATAAAAAAAGAGGGCACTGGTTTCTGAAAATAAAACAAGAAGGGATGTGCAGAACCTCAGGTTTAAAAATGTTGAATAAATGAAACTAATGAAAGAGGCAGGTGCTGACAAGACCCAGATTAAAATGAAGAGTCAATGCTAAGAGCTGCAACTGCTAGATGTGCCAGAGGAAGAGCAACAAACAGAAACAAAAGAACAGAGAACAGGACAGGAGTAGCTTGACTTCAAAGGATTGACAGCAGGCAAAGATACCCATAGATCAATGACTTAGAAAATCAATGAAATGGTAAAATATTGCAGGCAAGCAGCTTAAGCTCATGCATTCCAAAGAGTAGGAAACACCCTTTCAGACCAAACCTGTAGGTAAATGGGTGAAAAAGATTTCATATATTCAAGGAAAGGATGCAGACACCCAACTGAGGAGATCCTTAAAACAAAAAACAGGTTAAAATATAGTTACAGAAACAAATTAAAGCCAAATAACAAACAAATAGATGCTTCTTTTAAACCTACTGGAGTGATTAATAGATCCTCAGACTTGGGGAAGATACACCAGTTACATTACTTTGCATTTTACAGATTTAAGCCCAGCCGAAAAGTTTGCAAATCCAGAGATCTATCATAGTGCCAATCCATCACAAAAAATATAGTAGTGAATGTTTGCAGACAAATGTGCAATCTTTCCTTCTGTACCAAGACAACTCTGCATAGGTTTCAATAAATCTTTTATTTGTTTCTTTAAACGTAATCTGTAATCCACTTGGGTACTTTAAGGCACATACAGTAACATTTGACAAACATATTGTTATATATGTTAAGAGCATACTTTCAATGACCAGAAATTTATATTTTCATCAAGACTGATATACTTTGACTAGAAGGTCACAAATTGTAAGAAATGTTTAAAAGCTTTTTTTAAGTTTTATATAAAATGTTATAAAATCAACTTATATATCCAACATGTATCAATTTTTATCAAATAGAAAAAAGACATTACAAAAATTAGCTGTTACTAACATTATTGAGTATTATCACACAATATCACAGACACTGAGGAAAACTGTGCAAATCGTTTTTTTCTTTTCTTTCAAGTTTACATTTAAGATCTTGTAACAGGCGTTATGATAGGACCAATAACACCGAAAAGTAGTTTATGTAGAAACAACATTCTGAATATTACAGACTAGTGGTGAAACACCAATTTAACAAGAGGAAGATGTTTACATTTAAGAAGAGCTGTCTTAACAGGTTACACTAATTTTATGAAGAAAAAAAAAAACAACTACTGGCAGTTCTTTAAAACTAAGCCAGAAAAATGAAAATAACTATCAGTCCTGTTTCATTAACTTTTCAATAGGAGGTGGAAGACAATAACTGTGCAAAATTCAAGAACAAAAATTAATTTTAAATATTGAAGAAAACTTTGATAAATTAACCACGAACATGGACCATTAACTTGTGTTAGTTTTCACAAGCCCTAAAACAAGGCCCATTATTTTTGTAGGTGTTAAAGTAACTTTGTCATGTGCCCTTAAATAAGGCCCATTATTATTTTTGTAGGGGCTAACACAACTTTAAGATGCAAAATCTACAACAAGGCCAATTATTTCTTAAGGTGTTCAAGTAACTTTTAGACATGAGCCTTAAAACAAGGTTCATTATTTTTGTAGGTGTTAAAATCTTAGGCACAAGTCCTAAAACTTTCTGTTGGTTAAAGTAATTTTTAGACATGTAGCCTAAATAAGGTCTATTACTTTTTAAAAGTATCAAAGAAATAATTAGACATAACCCCTAATCCAGGCAAATTATTATTATTAGGCATTAAGGCAACTTTTAGACATAAGCCTTAATGTCTAAATATCCCATTACTTTGGGAGGCATTAAATTACTATCTAGACATGAACCTTAAAAACAAGGCCCATTATTATTTTTGTAGCTATTCAAGAAATTGTAAATAAGGCCAAGCAACAAGTAGAAGTTAAAGAAACTTCCAAATGAACCCAATAAGGCCCACTAGTTTCTATCTATTAAAGTAACTTCTACAACCAAACAATAGAGTAGGCTCTTAAATTTGGTACCTAATAATGCCATTTCAATAAATATAAATATATACAGTTTTGTATATTATTTCTAACCACTTCAGGGATGCTAAGTTTAATTAAATTTCTACAAAGATTCCTTTAGAAATTGGATGCAGTGTCTAAAAACACTCTTCACCAGTTAGGTAAAAATATACTTAACCTTTGGTACCTTTACTTTTGACTAGAGCATTGAGAATGTACAAAATTTCATGGTTTAAAACTAGTTTACAAGAAAACAAGTCCACATTTTATAAGTTAAAGGTCTGCAACTGATTGGTCATCTCCTTCACAAGAGCATTAATTCTACTTCCATTCTGACTTGTACGAGTAATGGGAGTTGGTGGTGGAGTTAGAGCTTCGGCAGCCACGTTGCTGGAAATATTACAGTCGCTGACGGCCCCATAGCCTTTCTCGGCAGAAATTTTGGACAGTGATGTAGAACCAGCAAGGACAACTGGTGCCGGATAAGCCATGACAGTGACACCACTGACAGCCTTAGACAAAAACTGAGGCTGGTGGCCACAATTTTCAGTTAGGGTGTATCCCCTTGTGGCATCTCCAGCACCTTGCATCATTGGGTTTCCAGTCATAGTAACTCTTACAGATGCAACCATGTTGGAAGGGCTCCCACAAACTGCTTCACTGGCAGAATTTGGTCTTGAAGAGTAGGACACTCGATTCTCCTGCTACCAAAGAACTACATTTAGAATAAATACATAGGACAAAGGTTTACTGAAACACAAGGTTCTGATACTTTTTTAATATATTACACACAAAACTCCCCCAGTCCTTTTCCTGCCTCATAAACAGTAGTCACTTGTAGCCATGTTCATACATGTTCTACACAGTTTTCGTGCTACATAACAGTAGTCACTTGTAGCCATATTTATACATGTATTACATATACAAGAAGTGCTTCTCATGCAAAACTCATGCAAGAAAACATATGGTGATAGAGAAACAATGTTGAATGAGTAATTTGAAATGTCATGTAGTAGGGAAATGAAGAAACAGAACTTAATTTCAAAATGAAATATTTAAGTAAGAAAGTTAAAATGTTTAAAGTTTGAATGACATACATAAATAATAGTTGTGTAACTAAAGTTATGAATGAAACTAAAAAGAGAAGGTCATGACATACACACTGATCTCTACACACACACACACACACACACACACTACTGTTTCACATTGTGTACTTAACTATTTAAAATAAGGTATGAAAAGTTATGCATCTAATGGCAAAACTGGAAAGGATAATCTAGGGAGATGGGGTATCACAATACTGACATTTTAAACTAAATCCTACTTGTAAAATGCATACAAGTGATGCTAAAACATTTAAAATACACAAATTATAATGTCAAGAGAGACTTCTGGCAACAGATAATATATATACACACCAAAAATAAAACACTGCATTAATGAAAGTTTCCATGTTAGCTTACCTCAGCTGCTGCTCCTTCTGAGTGGGAGTTCTCTGGATGTTCTAAGACATGAATGGGGCCAGTTGTGGCTGCCTGATTTGTTGTGTAAGGGGATGTTCCTGAAAGAGGATTGGAAGAAACAGGGACAGTTATAATTTGATACATCTCGGGAGTGGATCCCGAGGTACTGGCCGAAGGATGGGTAGCAGTTGGTGGATAGACACAATGTGTGGGAACACCAGGAGTCTGTTGAGGGAAACAGGAGGTTCTGTTACTGTTTGAAACTTTAACCAGTGAACAACTATTTCAATTTAAGTATTCACATGCTGGAAGTTTGGGTTTAAAAAAAACAACAACAGAAAAGCTCTATAGTCTGTAGCACATGTAATTTTAAAATTAACAACATTACCAGGTCACTCACATATATACACCTTATTAAAAGTTTCACCAAAACCAAATTAACACGCAAGTTGCCAATTAGGCAGGCCCAAAGACTGCTAGATGACTCAAAGTACTAGAACATTACTGACTATGATACTTCTCAAATCTATTCACTGAAAAACTTGTACATAGATAAAAACAAATTGTAAGAAAAATAAAATTAGTGTGTAAACTTACTGAACATTTATAACAAGTTCTGTGGAATGGTACACTAGAACACCACCTATAAATTAACTACTTTTACTCAATCTCTACATACAATATTGATGTACATTCAATACCAAAGTACCAGCACCACACTAACATTCAGTTCACATGTACCACAATATCTCTTAAATTCCTTGTAGTCATAGGGTTAATTTCAACATAATACTACTTTTATCACCCCTCTTGAGGATTACTTAACACATAGGATGTTTTAACACTGGTGACAGTTTCTGAATGAAGTTTTAAAACTGTGCACTTAAAAACATTCATTGTAGTCTAACTTGCATTTAGTCATAAATGTTTTGTAAATACACGTGGCACACCAATATCTAATTTAATATATAAATGTTTATTCCAAATTGCACACCATCAATAAATAAATAATAAAAAAAACTCAGTAGATGTTGATCATTATTCAAATTCTTTAAGTAACATTCAACTACACAGTTATATAGAATAAAAGGAGTTATGAAAGATACAATAAAATAAGATAATGCATAAACTTTTATTTCTCTAATAAATAAACTTCAGTTAACTTTTGTTAACTATGTCTATATTTAAAGACAATATTAAGCCAATATGGAAATCTAACAAATAAAAACACTTAACTTGGTAAGAGCAAGTCACATTTCAAAATATTATAATGACAACTAAGTTTACAATGCACACGAAGAAAACCTCTGAAACCAAATCAAGTTTACATGAAAACGTACTTAAGTTTTAAAATGAATTATCACCAATAAGAACTTAAACAGTATGAAAAAGTCCTTAGACAAACAAAATATTAAAATGTTCAGTGTCACCTCTTATACTGACCACTTCATGTTTATTTAATTAACTGAACTGTATTAATCTTCAGGTACAACATACCTCTGTATAAATGTACACGTCATACATATAAATATTGTATATAACTTACAATACTATGGCTGCTGCATCCAAAAAGAAGCATGCAAAACTAAACAAACCATGCTCTAAAACACGAGATATTAAAATACACCCATTACATACATATCAGAGAGATATACAATATCCATATATGTAGAAGTTTGAATAAAGCATGAATATATTTAACAAAACAAACAGCATTTCTTAACATACACTGTAAAAACAAAAAGATAGGAAAGGCACTAATTATAAGACTTGAACTTTTAATTTCACAGGAAGTAGTTTTTAGTATTGTGGTAAATACTGAAAAGCCAACAACTTAGTAGTTACAACTTATGTTGGAAGTATGTGAACAAAGTTTATTCTAACCTAGTAGTTATGAACCAAGTTTATTGCTTAATCCTCAAGTTACTAGTTCATTTTTACATCATTAACTACTAGTGGACCACATTTTCTATTCAAATCCAGTAATTTCATATTTCATCTGTTTCTATATTCAGTATAAGAAGTAGACCAAACAAATTACTCAATTCCTAAACAAAACATATGTAAGACCCACACAACAACAGAAAAAATCAACTGTAACATTAATGGTATTTTTGTGTAACATATTAGAAACCTTGTAACAAAAAAATAAACAGTTCCAAAAGCTACTTGGTGTATAAATAGTTAAAAACAAAAAATAAAAAAACAAAGTGGAAAAAAAACAAATCTTACCAAAAATTCTAAGATTTAACACTGTTACTCAGTAATCTTACAGTAATAAAAGTAGCATGTGTGTGTGTGTGTGTCCCCAAAATAAAAACTATGTACCATCTACTGAATGCCACAACAAACAAAAATCCATGAAGATATTACTCTTTAACCCTACTAAAGCAAGTTACAGGTCAAAGGCCATTTCTCTGAGTTTGTTGACTTGCATTCAAAATTTTATCAAACTATTATTTTATGAATTTGGCAACAAGTGTGGTATCAAATTATAGATTACAATTCAAATTTTAGCATTATACATTAGGTAATTTCTTAATTTTAAAGTAAATATTAAAAGAACAAATCTAAATAATTTTTGTGAGTCACGTTGTATGTTGAATGCAGTACTGGTTAAAATTGGATGTTTGTGATGTTAAATTACTAAGACTATAGCTTTGTACAAAATAGCAACTGAAATTACTAATACTGACAAGCTAGAATATAAAACAAGAATCTTGTATCTTTTTATTTTGTTGAGATATGGCTTGTGTACTGAATCAAACAGTGGTTTTGTTCCCCTCTTTCAATTTTTAGAAGTAGTCCCTTATATACATTTATTTCAACATATGACATGTGGATAACAAAATCATAAATTCATTTTTTTTTTAAGACCTATATATAACTTAGTTACTAGGTTTGATAAATTATAGTAGAATTCTGTGGTATTCAACTACATATACAATTTTAAAAGGCTTAGTAACATCAAGCAGCAACTGAATTCAGAGGGATAATTGTTTGTGATCAGTGATGTCGAGAAACCCACTTGTTGAGAAATATATGCAAAAACGGCTCGTTTGGGTTGAGAAAATATTTTACATAGAAGAGCTCTTCTATGGATAATTGTTTGCTTTACTTCTTTAACTGTTTCATATTTAAGAAAAACAAATGTAATAACTTGTTTCTAAATAATAATATTATATACACATTCACATATTGTATAATAACTTTAATGTAACTATTACAAAATATTAGTAGACCACTAAAATACAGTAAAAATAGGACACTCCATAAAGACTAATGGGTCAGTTTTATATTACTGGATATGGTAACATGAGTAAATGTGGGACACACCAGTGCAAATTAGGTAACATTATCTGGACACAACTGGAAGGTCAATAAAATATATGTTAGTTATTTAGAATAAGCATTTATATTTATTTTTATGTTATAATCTGTAGTCATTCTAAATAAAACAAAGCATAGCTTATATTTATTTCCTTTATTTTATTTTTTTATGGTGATTATGAGATCAGTTAAACTGGCAGACATACATAGTTTGGGTAGAGAAAACAGACAAAAGAGTCTTATTAAAAACAAATGTAATTAAGAGGTTTTAGAGATTACCTTGCACTTAAACTAGTAATGAAGCAGACTCACTCTTTTCACAAATAAATCTTTAGTAAAAATTCATTTAAAAACAACAACTGATATTTAGTGTAAAAAACATCTAATATTTACTAAAAGTCTAATAAACTTTGTGAAAACACATACACACACAGTATTAAAATTTATAGTATAAATACTTAATGTGTATACAAACTTGTGTATTTTATACCAAGCCTCTTGCAAAAGGGTTAAAAGTATTCAAGATTCAGATTTTAGAACAACTGTAGTATGTGCAACCATTTCTTCATCACAGAACACAATATTAAAAACAATTTTCAACCCACACCAACAGTCTTACACAAATATTAAATACTCTCCTCACAACAACATGATTTTCACTAGGACTTATGTGAAGGTATGATTATATCTGTTGATGTAATATGTAAATATAGCATGAAAAAAATAACGTTCTTCAATTATTTTTTCAATAAAGGGCACAACTTTTAATATAAAAAAACATTACAGTTTCTGTCAGTATATTCAACACTTTTCCCAGTCAGTACGTCCCAGTAAAAAATATTTTTAAAAAGAAAATGTTCACTTTTTCTAAATTTATTTTTCAACAAGGTATGAATACTATGGTTAGTAATTAGTAGCACATACAGCCACCTGTTGTGTTGCACCCACTAGAGTAAAAAACGTACAGAACTGAAGCTATTCTTGGGCTAAGATGAACTATAATCAGTATTTCAAATAATTTTCTGTCTTAGTTACAATATATTCAATATTTGGTCTCTTTTTGCTTATTATACACTTGTATTCTTTTACTCTTGAAAAAGACAATTAAATTACCATCCACACTCATGTTATTCTAGGGCTCAAGAGAAAATCTCTAGACATGTTTTAAAGAATATAAATTAGTTTATTAAAGTTAATTTTTAATTATTCTTCTGACAATACAATGATGAATGTCACACACATCTTTTGTATGATGTTAAAACACTAAAAATAACAATTTTGAAAATTAAACAAATTTTTGATACAAGACTTGGGGCAAATAAATACAAAACAATGTATATAACAAAAGAGGAATCCCAGGGTTTGAATAACAGACTAGTTTTTCTAGGTGAACAACATTGTTCAACCAAAGAAACTGGAATTTAAATATTCAAATTAGCCTAACCTCTAACACAAATCAAACAGGCAGCCCTTCACTGCCCAAATTAGTCTACCCTCTAATACAAATCAAACAGGCAACCCTGTGTACTAAGGTACACAGATTCTAAAAACAGCAAGTTTCTGTAAGTCATATATCCCAAATCAACAGTAAATGTTATAAAAGAGGCAAAACCACATGAAACTAAATCTTAATTATATTTTTGCTCTTATCAAAAATTTGTTTTTTGTACCAAAACAACTAACTATTAACATATACTTAAATTCATACATTGCTGGACAAAATGCCCATCAATTTGAATGATATCAGTACTATAAAGATATTTAAACATGTAGTTATAAAACAAAACAGAGAGACACTGGCATTATTAAAACAACACTTTCTTACCACATGGTGAAACTGGTACTGCTGAGGTAGATAAAGTGGTTGAGCATAGATCATAGGGTAGGTAGCCTAGATTTTAAAACCAATAATTTTATTACCAAAAACTATATACTAGCTTTATAGTTTATAATATGTTACATGCTAAAGTGTTATCCAAATTTGGAACTACAAAATGTACTTTTTAAATGTTTAGTCACGAGAGTAGAATAATCCTTCATATACCTTCACACACGCCAGCACAAACTCATGAACATCGTAAATGAATACATCAAGATACAAGATAAAATAATCAGTTGACATTAATATAGATAAAAAGAAATTACATTTTACCTTTCTAAAATTAATCACAAGTTTCATTTCAACATCAGTAAGAACAATGAATGATAATACCTAGAACACTTGCTTTGTACAAACATAAGATACACATTCATGAACCTAGAGTACAAAACTGATATAAATTGAAGTAGTGTTGTTTACCTGAGGCTGCTGAAAGTGGTAAGCTGGTTCTGGGTTGAGGACAATAGAACCCGGATTTTGGTAAATGTATGGAATTCCATTATGATACACAATCATGGATCCATTTGACACAACTGGTGTATCTAGAAAAAGAAATAAAATCCTGAAACAATAATATAATAGCACAGCAACTAGAGTATTGAGCAAATCTTGTCTGAAGAAATATTCAACTGCACTTTTCAAAAGCAATAAATCACTGTTCAGTAAATATACAATATTGCAAAGAAATTCACCATTGTTAACCCTTTCAGGTTGCTTCATATCACAAGTGACTATTTTAAATTGCTAAATTTTATTAACTCAATAAGTAAGCATTCCTGTTTTACATATTGTTAACACACATACCTTAATGTTTTTGAATACTTATATTTAGCACCTAAACAATTTGAAATTTCTGTTGCGTTAAAATGTTTAACAATGAAACATGCCTTTTTCTTACCATTCCTGATATCAAAAGTTTTGCTTGTTGTAAACAGGTACAAAACTTATATTCAAACTCCCATTTAACATGACATGAGAGAACAGTTTATGAACTTAACACAGGAAAAGTCTCCTAGCTATAAAAAGCAACAAAGATGTGATAAAATCTCTGGTGAAAAGTAGTTCCATCTCTCACCACTAGGCAAGGATTATTCAATTCAGCTGGATGAAACATCACTTCATAGATCCAATAATCTGTAATGGTGACAAATGAGGTTAGCTGGGAAAGAGAGAGTTTCATAACCATGACCTTGAGGTAAATATATTACAGTGCCAATAGTATTCACACTCTCATTCTAATAATGCTGCATTTTAATGAAACAAATAGCATAAACAATTTTTTAAAATTAATTTGTCTTTATTCAAAACTTATGATCAAACTTAAGACTATTATATGTGAATGAGGTTTGGTAAAATATGAAGTATTTTTGGCAGCATTTACTGCTTCAAGTCTTTCCAAATAGGTCTCTACCATCTTTCCACAACAAGATGGTGTACTTTTTGCTCACTCTTCCTGACAAAATTGATCTAATTCTCACAAGTTTATTGGGGATCATTGATAAACTGCTATCTTCAAATCTCAACATGGAAAACTTCTATTGGATTCAAATCAGGACTCAGACTTGGTAACTTCAGAACATTCACTTTCTTCTTATAAAACTACTCCAGTGTGGCATTGGTTTTGTACTTCAGGTCAATGTTCTGCTGAAATGCGAATTTTTGACCAAGTTTTAGACTCTTGGCTGACTCCAGCAGGTTTCCAATAGGATTTATTTTTGACCAAGTTTCAAAACTTAGGTTACTCCAGTTGGATCCCCTCTAAGATTTACTTTGCATCATACATTTTCTCCTTGATCCTGATAAGCTTTACAGTCCCTGCCGATGAGAACATCCCCATAACACGATGATGCCATTATCATGTTTGACAGCTGGGATTGTGTTGACTGAGTGATGTGCTGTGTTGGGCTTGTGCCAGATGTAACATTCTGAATTTAGACCAAAAACCTTAATCTTTGTCTCATTTGACTAAAACCCTTCTGACATGTGTCTAATATTATTTATATGACTTAATGCAAACTCCATACGAGATTTAAGATTATTTGTTTTCAATAATGGCTTCTTTTTTGCCACTCATCCATACAGACCAGTTTCACGCAGGGACCAGAATATTGGAACTTTGAAAAATTTTCAAAGTCACTGTTAGCTTCACAGTTGCATCCATAACCAGCTTCCTACCTGCCCAGCTGCTTAGCTTGGAATGGCAGTCTGATCTAGGTAATGATTGGATGGTATGAAATACATTCCACTTCCTAATGATGGACTTCAAAGGGACAATTGATAACCTTGAAATTTTCTTGTAACCTTCTCGTGATCTATGCTTCTCTACCACTTTATCCCGCACTTACTTGGAAAGCTATTGAGTTTTCATGGTTGGTTTGTCATATCACTATGCAAGTTGTGGTTTGAACAGATGTATTTACTCTCAGGTCAAGTCACACAGACAGTGACCATTACACTAATTTTGTGACCTTTCAAATTAATCTTTTACATCTAAGCTGATTTAAGTTTGCTGTAAGAAAGGGGTTGAATAATTATATGATTAAACATACTCTAATTTCCTTTGAAAACCCAAAATACTCACATTTTTTAACTCTTTCAGTCTGGAATAGATTGTGTAGGTTTTAAATATATTGTTCCATTTGAAAGTTTCATGACTGTAAGCTCAGATGGCAACAAAATGTGGTAACTCTGCAGAGGTGGATACTTTTACAAGGTACCATGTTAATCTTTTGTTACTGGTCTTAATTATTTCAATGCAAAAACAAGATCTACAACTCACTAAAGTTAGAAAATATGTAAATGTATCCAAGACATTAAAGGTTATCTCTGCTTTGATAGAATATCAGACTTCAAAATCTACAACTTTTCATAACTTGCAACAAAAGTGGTAAACTACAGTAATAACTATCATCCAACCTCTGCCAGACTTTAGTTGTGCAGAATTGGTACAAGTTCCTATTGGGTGTTTCCCCTTATAGTATTTTTAGTATTTTACAGGCTATCTTATTAAAAATGTTTTACAGTACAGTAGGTGTACATGGTGTATAGCAATAACAGTTATAAACAATAATAAACCTTGCAAAAACACCAAATAAAAAGCATCTTAAACAGCATAAAAATATTTACAATATATAGTATCTTAAATATAGTGTAGGCCAGAAACAAAATTCAATTGTTTAGAAAAAGAAATGTTTGATTTACTTTCAAAAGACAGTTGTGAAAATTAAAAACTTCAGTGCATTTCAAAATATACTGAAAACTACTGACTGACCATATAACAGAAAAACCTCATGACAACACACGTGGAGCTTGAGAGGATACGTGTTGACAAAGGGACATGAGGTTAAGTAGGTTTTCTGGTCTTAAGTTTAATGGGAAATTTAGACACAAATTAAACTTACCGTAAACTCTGGTGAAGGGCTGGAAATAGAACACAAGTCATACCATTACCACCTTTCATATAACACCAATCAAAAAAGTTGAAAAGATAAATTTGAATTAAATCAATGTAAACACTAGAGATTTTTTATACGTTCAAGTAAAAATGACTCAGAGCAAAATGATCTTACTTTTAAAATCCATTGAGCTACACTTCAAAGAACTGATTTAATATGAAAATTACTCCAATGACTGCAAACAATTTTTTTTTTGAAAAGTTTTGCTTCCTGAAAAGTTTTTTGCTGATTGTGACAGGTGGGTATGCACAAATATAGTTTTGGTTTTGCTTCATCACGTAGGAACTTCAAGAAATAGACAGTTAATTGTTTACCAACAATAATATATTTAATTGCGTTTATGTTTTTAATACGCTATTAAGTTCAACATAATTAAGTGTTTTGCTCCTGATATTCATTTGCATTCAATGCCTGGTGCATCACGTTGCAGTGTACAAAAGTAGTCAGCAAGCATTGACGGATTCCAGTTGCCTAGATATTGTTTTTCCATTGTAGCAATGTCCTGGTGAAACTGAAGATTTTGATGAAATGGTATGTGGTGGGCAAATTTGGATGTGATTTTCATGATCAGCAGCCAAAAATCTAAGGAACGCTCAACAGTGTTCAAGAAGCAAAAATTGTGTTGTACAGTGTAATGAATTCACGAATATAGCAAAATGATGTTTTTGTTTCATGATCTAAAATAATAGTACAATCTTTTCATTTTATTAATTAAAGATCGATCCATTAACATACTCTTACTGATTATGTAGAGAACTAAAATATCTTTCTAAACACAGTGACCGATTCCAGTGTTTTATTGTTACTCTGGAAACCATATAATGCTGATAATATTTAAACCTTTTAAAATTATCACTCAAACTCTTATGCATAGAAAATGTTTTTCTAAACAAACTATTTCCAAATCATCCATTTTTCAATATTTTACAGAACCCTTTTGACTAAATGAAACCCAAGCCCTCCTATCTAGTAATCAGAGAGAAAGAATAAAAGGAAATATTTTGAAACAAACCTGTTTCTTAACTGCTGGTGCTATGTTTAGTTTTCTATCCTTTAATACTATGTTCTCAGCCTAGAGAAGTAAAACCATTTGTTAATCAATAACATGAAATAAGCAGCAAATAAAACTCAACAAGTACACAAAATTATACAAAACTAACCAGAGTACTGGACATACATGAAACAAAAATAAGGTAAATATCATTGAAATGTATGGATAATTTATTAGATTTTGGTTCAAATGTTAATTTACTGCATCATAAATCCTCTAATGATATTACCCTTCACAAACAACAACTCTTTATATAATTTGCCTAAAAAATAGGTTTCACCTATCCCCCCCCTTCTGACATACATCCCTGCTCAAATCTTCATACTGACTTGGTTTCTTTTACCTACTTTCACAATAGTGCCAAATGTAAATGGAGAAACAGTTGTTTAAATAACCAACCAGACATTTGAAAAGTGATACTGTATACTAGAATAATTAACCAATAGATGCTTGTTTAGTAATAATGTAAATTACAATAATCAATCAATGGACACTTGAATAGTGATAATACAAGTTAGAAGAATAAACCAACAGACATCTGAACAGTGATATGTTAAAATAATAAACCAACAGATATTTGAATAGTGATATGTTAAAATAATAAACCAACAGATATTTGAATAGTGATGTTAAAATAATAAACAGACATTCGATCTTGGATCCGGCAGAAATACTGTTTAAACTAAAGGTTAGCCTCATCAAAATAAAACCATGAAAAACACGTCCAAGGAGAGAAACTGAATATTAAAAACAAAATACATCTCATTATCCTGACTGGCAATAAAGAGTAAATGAAATATAAACTTAATATTACAGTTGGAAACACAAGTTCATTATGGTAAGTAATAAAATAAAATCTGAAAAAATATGAAACAAGGTGCTTACAATAATAATATAGTTGATGACATCTAAAGAAAAAAACTGAGACAAATTATATATATTCCACTGAAAATGCTGAAAAGAACAGTCAATACACCAGTATGCAACAACAACTGGTATCTATACCAGACATCAGTATACGACAATAACTAGTAGCTATACCAGACATCAATATACGACAATAACTAGTAGCTATACCAGACATCAGTATACGACAATAACTAGTAGCAAAACCAGACATCAGTATACGACAATAACTAGTAGCAAAACCAGACATCAGTATACGACAATACCTAGTAGCTATACCAGACATCAGTATACGACAATACCTAGTAGCTATACCAGACATCAGTATACGACAATAACTAGTAGCTATACCAGACATCAGTATACGACAATAACTAGTAGCTATACCAGACATCAGTATACGACAATACCTAGTAGCTATACCAGACATCAGTATACGACAATACCTAGTAGCTATACCAGACATCAGTATACGACAATAACTAGTAGCTATACCAGACATCAGTATATGACAATAACTAATAGCTATACTAGACACGTGTACATACGATAATAACTAGTAGCTATACCAGACATCAGTATACGACAATAACTAGTAGCTATACCAGACATCAGTATACGACAATAACTAGTAGCTATACCAGACTTCAGTATACGACAATAACTAGTAGCTATACCAGACATCAGTATACGATAATAACTAGTAGCTATACCAGACATCAGTATACGACAATAACTAGTAGCTATACCAGACATCAGTATATGACAATAACTAATAGCTATACTAGACACGCGGTACATACGATAATAACTAGTAGCTATACCAGACATCAGTATACGACAATAACTAGTAGCTATACCAGACATCAGTATACGACAATAACCAGTAGCTATACCAGACTTCAGTATACGACAATAACTAGTAGCTATACCAGACATCAGTATACGATAATAACTAGTAGCTATACCAGACATCAGTATACGACAATAACTAGTAGCTATACCAGACATCAGTATATGACAATAACTAATAGCTATACTAGACACGTGTACATACGATAATAACTAGTAGCTATACCAGACTTCAGTATACGACAATAACTAGTAGCTATACCAGACATCAGTATACGACAATAACTAGTAGCAAAACCAGACATCAGTATACGACAATACCTAGTAGCTATACCAGACATCAGTATACGACAATAACTAGTAGCTATACCAGACATCAGTATACGACAATAACTAGTAGCTATACCAGACATCAGTATACGACAATACCTAGTAGCTATACCAGACATCAGTATACGACAATAACTAGTAGCTATACCAGACATCAGTATATGACAATAACTAATAGCTATACTAGACACGTGTACATACGATAATAACTAGTAGCTATACCAGACATCAGTATACGACAATAACTAGTAGCTATACCAGACATCAGTATACGACAATAACCAGTAGCTATACCAGACTTCAGTATACGACAATAACTAGTAGCTATACCAGACATCAGTATACGATAATAACTAGTAGCTATACCAGACATCAGTATACGACAATAACTAGTAGCTATACTAGACACGTGTACATACGATAATAACTAGTAGCTATACCAGACTTCAGTATACGACAATAACTAGTAGCTATACCAGACTTCAGTATACAACAATAACTAGTAGCTATACCAGACATCAGTATATGACAATAACTAATAGCTATACTAGACACGTGTACATACGATAATAACTAGTAGCTATACAACACACCAGTATATGACAATAACTAGCAGCTATGCTAGACACAAGCTTCTAACTTATTTAGCATTATAAATAGCATAAGAACTGTTCTCAATTTAAAGAAATATCTTAAAGCACATTGGAAATAACTTTTTACCATAATTGGTAAATCATTTACATAAGTATTACTACATTTTTATACAGGAAAACTAAACCATATTCACATCGATGAACATTCACAGTAAATGTTTAAAAACCATTTTGATTCTAATTCTTTGACTTGTTTTTGTATTTCTAAAGTGGTAAGCTAATCTGTTTTTAAAAGAAATTCAAACTTCTATGATAAATTGTCTCTTCCAAAATTATCCTTTTTTGCTATTAAATATTTTCATTCCTAATAGAAACCAAAAAGTAAAATAACATCTACTATTATATCACCATAACTCACGTATAAAATATTTATGTATATTTCAAATATATAACTAAGATATACACAAAAACACTTGTAAAATGCAATTATCCACACTTTAGAATTAGTTTAGCACCAGAATTGACAGTTACCTTGTTTAAACAATTACACTAATCAGTTATCAAAATTATTATAAAATGTATTTATATCAGAAATAATAAATTAACAGAAATATTACTGATTATTACTGTTTTTGATCAGTCCAAATATCCAAGTTTAGGAATTCTGCTGTTATTATTTTTAACTACAGGATGTCTGCAAAGTCTGGAATCATGAAATATTTGCAGATTTTCTTAATTTCAGATAAGTGACTGAATATGGAACTGTCAAGGCATTAGAAGGTTGAGTTAACCCTGTTGTTAATCCAAACTTGTTTTGAATTATGAGGACAGTTTGTGGAACACATTCTGTAAAAGCTGTTGAAGTGGATGTGGTTTCAGACTTTTTGAACAATCTGTAGTTAAAGTTTGTTCACCTTCAGGCTGGCACAGTTACCTCCTGTTTGATTCCCACTGCCATGTTGGTTGTCTTTTCAGACACCAGCATTAGCTTCAAAGTTAGGAATGATCTTTTACATACAAATAGTGAAATAGACTGGAAATTATAATGCCCTTACGGCTGGAACGGTGAATATGTTTGGTAGCACCCATCATCCGATTCTCAACCCTCAATTCAGGAGACGACAACAAGGCTATGTTAGTGTGGGTGGGCAATATAACAGTCTCACATGCTTGTTGGTAAACAAAGTAGTCCAAGAACTTGTGGTGAATTTTGTCAGCCAATTACTTCCCTTATGATCAACAAATATCCTCACTAGCTTTTTAATAACTCAAAACCATACCAACTCAACTCATACTTAGTACTTCCACTAGCACAATGCTCTGCAATACTTAAGGTAGTCATGGTATGGCCTAGTGGTCATTACTTAAATAACTAGCTATAATGATGCCTGCTGTCTGTGTTTATAGAATTTAGATTAAACAATAATGTAGTTTCCTTATTACATGCTGCAACTGTAATTAGTAGCACAACACTTAGAGTAGGGGTGCAATTATTGACAGGTCTTAACAGGGATTCAAGCCATTTCTTTAACCACAAGCATTTAAAACATGCAAATGTACACTAGGAAAAGTCACTTCTTTATAAGCAAATATTTAATCTGAACTATTTTTAAACAACAAGAAACACACTTTTCTTTGTTACAGAATCACTAACTATTACAGCACACATGGAAGACAGCTTTGTTTCAATCGGTCAACTTGATCCACAAATCTAACCTACTGATTTATAGAATGACTTCTTGTTTTGGATATACTGTAGCTATACCCAGTAATCCATAAATTTTGATTTATTGTCAGCAAATAATTTGTATATATTTTTTACATCAGTAGTCAAATCTTATTTTAAAAAACCTAGCCATCTTGTGGTCACAAACATATCTTGATACTATGATATTCTCAAATGAAACCTATGAACAATGGAATAGATCCACTGAATAACAGATCAGGCAAGACATTTACTACAGAGCAGTTCTGTATTTTTCTGAAACAGTGTGTAAATGAAATAGAGAATGGTCACAATGTAAAGTGAAAATGAACAAGTGTAATAAGCACAATCATATACTAAACTGTTGTTTAAACTTCAAGTTCCTTCTTAAAAAAACAACAAAAACATCAGGATTATCCAATGTCCAGTGCTTTTGTACGACTGGTCATTATCATTCAAACAAAGTAGACTGTAACTACATCCTACTAAAAGAGGACACTATTGTCCACATTGTACATTACCTCCACATCTCCAAGACAGTACAGGTGTTATCTCAAGAAAATGATAAAGGAGCAAAAAAAAAAAAAAAACTAAATCAACATAACAATTATCAGGACACACTGTGAAAACTACAAGTACCAAAATAATTGATAAAATTTGAATAATATTGTTTTAAAATAAGAAAACAGAGGCACTATAAGTACAACAGTATCATCTTACATAATTACAAATGGTACAATGTCACCCATTTGTCCGGTTTTGCCATACACAATTTTAATGTTTATAACAGAATTTTCAATTAACATAAGAAATCAACAGAAAATATTTAAAAGCATTTTATTATGAGAAGAGATTTGTTTCCAATAGTAAACCAAATATGTAATTTTTACTAGATACATTCTACAAAATCTGTTATAAACTGCTCTATTCTGAAACATAACATGTACACTTTTCACCATTTGTATTACTTGTCATGAACTAAGCACTTAGCAGTTATGCCTCACGACAACAATAGGCAGCACTGGAAAACAATTGTCTTCATGTGTCTTGCTTTTTTTTTTTTTTTTTTTTTTTTTTTACAATTAACATATTTCAATTAATTTTCTACACAACATTATTTCAATGATCTCAGTACTAGACTGATGTACAGTGGTTAAATGATTCAGGTAGTTTCTATATATTTTGTACTTAGTTGAAGTTCAAACATTAAGGGAATGTAAGCTAAACCACTTCATACATACTTATCCAAACAGAACGGTTGTAAATTTCCTTGAAAAAACCAAGACTTATTTTTTTTTTTTAAACTGGTACTTAAAAACACAAACTAGTGGAGATCCATGTCAAACAAAATATTGCAGGAAAAATGCACTAATAATTAAAGGCAGTAATCCTAGAGGGCTGTACTAATTACAACTACAAACTAACCAGTTATTTATGGCAAGATTGTTCTAAACTTCTGTCAGTACCAATAACTTCTTGATTAAAAGTTTATAATGGAATTAAAAAAAAACATACAAAAGGTCACTAATCAGATTTGTTTGTATTGTCAAGATTCTATTGTTTCTTATAATACTTTGATTTCCATACCATTAACCACACTATAACCTCTGCAAAAAGATCGTACAGTATTGTCATGTTTTCTTTACACATACAAAAGGTTGTAGTGTCCATTTTCCTGTGTCTAGGGGAAGTTGTAAATGTATTAACTAACAATCACTGTCACAAGAACCTTCCTTAGTTTTATAACAAAATATTAAAAACAAATATTTTTAACGGTAAATTAATTTATTTAGTAACAATGGACTACAGCCAAATATCCTACTTCTCTTTAACGATGTACTGTTTTAACAATTATTTTTAAGAGTTTATTAAGTACAAAGCTACACAATGGGCCACATGTGCTGTGTCCATTAAGGGTGTAAAAAAATGTCCAAAACAAACTAAAAATAGTAAGATTAATTTCATATAAGAATAATCAATTAATGGGCCCACTGATTACTTGATTATCAACTTCCACTACTCACTCAGAGTATTTCTTGACCACAATAAACTTAAGAAAATATTATTTAAACAATTACTTTCACTCATTCTATTTATCAAGAACCCTTATCATTCAATAAATCATAGTTTGTGAACATGTTATGAAAACCAAAAACAGTGCCTCAGAAAAGCTGTATCTAAAATCTGAAGTTACTCTTAAACATCTACAAATTGTACTGTAAACTTAAGTTATATACAAAGATTTCTGAAATATGCTAAACCACACCTTTTACACAATTTCACAATGTACACACTGGCAAATTATTTCAAATGGGGATGGAGAGGAATCTTAAAACTTTAATCTAGGTCAGTGAAAATAAAATCATGTCTTACCACTTTTTGTGCCTGTTTAGCTTCTTCTTCCGTTTCAAATGTTACAAAACCATACCTGAACAACATCAAGAATAGAAACATTCATATAATGAACTTCTATAATTATGGATATTAAACTCTGTTAGCTAAAAATAAATATTGAACAAATAATTTTATTAGCATTTGCAGATTATAATTCTTCAATAGAATATATACTAGTAGAACAAAATTAATTCTGCAAAGTTTTTTTATTCATACTTATCTACCTAACCAAAGCCAAAACTGATGACTGAGGCTACTGACCACAGTCTGACAACCTAGACCAGAACTCAATTTATAAATTAATGAAGACAATCCTTTATAATAAATGGTATGAACTAAAACCAACAATTATTAATGTGAAACAATTGGAGATATTCACTGTTAAATTTTTTACTGTAAACATTTTATTTCACAAAAGCTTGGTAAAGTTAGGATATTTAGGTTCAAACATCATACACTAGGGACATGCAAATGCAAAGAAAGTATGGTATTTCAAAAGAGGTATCACAATACAAGTTACTGTGAAAATAAATTTAACACTACACAGTGCTTAGTAGATGAGTAATGGAGAGGTAACATGGAGGTAGTCTTGGTTTTTTTTCAGCCATACCATCATCTCAAATTAATCCAACTTTACATGGTTAAATTCATTGACATCTTTATTTAGTGCTATGCCATTGGTTTTTAATAACAGTGCAGCACTTACAAATACATAAATTGCAAACTTAATAGAAAGTTTAAGAAACTGCTGGACATTATATAAAGCAAGCAAGAATCATTGTAATATAGTTATAGTGAACATTCAGAGAAAGACTGGTTTTTATTCTATATTTAAATTCTTCATTCTTCTAAGAAACCAGAATCAATAGTTTATCACCAGTTATTTAACACTTCTAGTTGTGTTCCCAGTGTACACAACTTGAACTAGCTTCTTTCTTAGCAATATCTGTTTCAGTTTGCTGATGGAACCATACGAGTACAAGACTGATTTCTATACTATAGAACAGAAAAACACTTTTACAAAATGACAAGTTTTATTATAATTAACAGCTGTTTACTCAATGAAAATGGGAAATACAAAGTGCTACAGCAGAATGTGCAGTTATAAAGATCAGAATGACACTATACAATAGCATAATTTCTGTGATGGTATGTAAGGTACAATCTGATGGAAAAGTTGAAAGTTACGTGCATTCTTAAAATAAAAGATGAAAAACAAAAAAGTGTAATTTTATCCATTGATTGATTGATAGATTTAGTGTTTTATGGCACAAAGCAGCTAGGCTATCTGCGCCAAATGTCCAGTAAAAAGGTAAAAATAAATTAAATGTAGTAAAATACAGAAAAGGAAATGAAGGTAAAACAAAACATCACTGAAAAACAGAAAAAGTATAAAACCAATGTTGACACCTAGTCAACAATGTTAAGAGAGAAAGCAGAGTAAAAGAAGTTGTAAAGTACTTACGCTAGCAAAATGGTAATGATCATAACCCACCAGGAAGACTAACAGGTAAGTTCAAAACCACTGTCAGTCACCTGAAGTTGGCCTTTCCAGTCCTGGTTCCGGGTATGTGTCATTACGGCCAGTACCAAAGGGTAAAGTAATAAAAGTTTAAAAGACATGCAGCAAAATTAGAATAACAACTTGCCAGGACGACTAACGGGTAGTTCAAACAGCAGGGTTAGTTACCTGAAGTTGGCCTTTCCAGTCCTGGTGTCAAGTTATTTAATGTTCTGGCCATTTTTCAATGTCAAATTGAACTAGAGAGAATGAAACTGTGAAAAGGGAACCACAAGTAAAAAGTGTAATGAATAAATATCCAACACTTAAATGAGATTAAAAAGATTAATGGCCATTAAAAAACTAAAAACTTTATCAAGGTGGACAGTATCACCATCACCAATAGCACTGTCCAATGTTACAGATAAACCCTGGGAAAAAAACATGTTTAAAAGAGTGACGTTGTTGAGAATTGTAACGATGGCAAGAAAGTAAAATGTGGCTGATAGTGATTTGAGTGTTACACAAACTACACACTGGTGCATCAGTTCCAGATAAAAGAAAACAATGAGTTAAAAAACTGTGACCAATGAGTAGTCTAGTTAGAACAACTTCCTCCTTCCGAACCTTACGGAAGCTAGATGGCCAAAGCCCAATATAGGGTTTTATTTGAAAAAGCCTGTTGTCACGTTGCTCACTCCAAGTGGACTGCCAGCTGGCACGGAGCCGAGCCTTGAATACAAGACCACAGTCCATGTACAGAATAGACACAGTGGTGATAGTGCCGGAGCAGATAGATTTAGCTGCCCTATCTGCAAGCTTGTTTCTGCAAATACCAACATGGCCTGGTATCCAGAAAAAACTGGATAGAAGTAGCAGTTAATGAGAAATGGGCCAGTCGGTTTTGAATATCAGCGAGAACAGGATGTGAGCCAACATGTAGCGATTCCAGGGCCAGTATAGAACTAAGCGAGTCAGTATAAATAGTGCAGTTGGAGTACTGCTCAGCTTCAATATGATCCAGGGCAAGAGATATGGCATACAGTTCAGCAGTGAACACAGAAGCTGTAGAGAGGATTCTGTGCGCAACCACCAAACCGCAGCAAACCATAGCAGAGCCCACAGAGTTACCAGATTTGGAACTGTCGGTATAAATGGGAACGGAATGATTGTTTGAAAGATGTTCATTAAATAAATGACGGTACTTCCAATCTGGAGTATCTGCCTTTTTCAGATGACTGAAAGAAAGGTCACATTTGGGGGGCTGTAATAAGCCATGGTGAGATGGGCTGACCTGTGGAATCTGCAATGTTATCCAAGGACAGACCCAAGTCATCCAATTGCACCTGGATGCGAAGGCCAAACGGAGCAATGGTAGATCGTCTGTTCTGAAAAAGTACAGCCCACCGAGGAAGGAAAACACATCCCCAGGTGGGATGCTTTGGTAAGGAACGAAGTTTTGAAGAATATAGTAAAGATAGTTGCAAACGGCGAAGGTGCAGAAAGCCCCAGTGCAGAGTCAAAGTCCTTGGTGATGAATGGGGTCCAGCATCTTTAAAACCGAGGGTCTGGCAGAGCCATAGACCACTGATCCATAGTCGAGTTTTGATCGAATAAGACCATGATATACCTTTAACATAGAACATCGATCTGCTGCCCAATTGGTAGTAGAGAGGACACGGAGGATGTTCAGTGCTCTTGTGCATTTGACCCGTAGCTGCTTCAAGTGTGGTATAAAGGTCAGCTTACGGTCAAAG
This sequence comes from Tachypleus tridentatus, assembly GCF_004210375.1. NCBI lineage: Eukaryota > Metazoa > Arthropoda > Merostomata > Xiphosura > Limulidae > Tachypleus > Tachypleus tridentatus. The sequence goes on from NC_134830.1 coordinate 51,267,137, forward strand.
ATAAGCCCCAAGAACCACTAGCAGCAAAACTTCATCGATATGAAGTTCAGGATCAGGGTAAATACCCTGTTGGCAGCAAAAATTGCATGCAAACAGTTTTAGAGAGAGAGAAAACTGTTCGCCATAGTCCACTTTAGTACATGATTGAGGGCAGTTTGTAGTTGCCGCTCAATATATCTCATGTTCGACGACTGACATGAAATGTGAAAGTTGTCGACATACAGCCCATTCGCAATAGTGAGAGGGAGTTGTTCAGTGATGGCATTTATCTTTACACTGAAAAGTGTGACACTCAAAACACAGCCCTGAGGGACTCCAAGCTCCTGTACAAAAGAACGGGAATCTCCCGTCCATTAAAAAATGTTTAATAAACATAGGTAAATGGCCACGTAACCCACATGTATGGAGGTCTCGCAAAACGCCATACCTCCATGTTGTGTCATAAGCCTTCTCAATGTCAAAGAATATTGATACAAGATGTTGGCATTTGAGAAAGGCTTCTCTGATTGACGTTTCAAGTCGAATTAGGTGGTCTGTGCTGGAGTGCTGTAGTCGGAACCCACACTGGGTGGGCGAGAGGAGGTTGTTTGCTTCGAGGAACCAAACAAGACGAGCATTAACCATCCTTTCTAAGGTCTTACAGAGACAGCTCGTCAAAGCAATTGGACGTTAGTTTGAAGGAATCTTGGGATCTTTCCCTTGCTTAGAGAAAGGTAAAATAATAGCCTGGCACCAGGCATCAGGAAAAACATTCTCCTGCCAAATCCAGTTAAAGACAATTAGAAGGACATCAAGAGAAGCAGGAGATAGATGGTGCAGCATGTCATAGTGTACATCATCAGGTCCAACAGATGTACTGGCAGACCGATGAAGGGCCATTTTCAGTTCCACCAGTCTAAATGGACAATTACAGTCAAAGAGACGGTCAATTCGAAAGGAAAGAGGTGAACGCTCTGCCCAAGTCTTGATGGCCAAGAAGGTGGAGGATCAAGCAGAAGTGCCAGATACCAGGCAAAAGCTTTCATCTAGAATATCAGCGATGCTCTAGACATCAGCCACCTCCTGACCATCACAGAGTAAGATCGAGAGGGGGACAGAATTGTAGTGCCCACTAACCTTTCGAGTCTTATCCTATATGACCTTGGAACTGGTGGTAGAAGATATGCTAGTTGTGAACTGAATTCAAGATTCCTTCTGGCTTTGACGTCTTACCCACCTAGCACATGCACGGGCCCATTGGAAAGCGACGCAGTTCGAAAATGTGGGATATCTACGAAAAGTATCTCAGGCCCGTTTTTGAGCCTTCCGTGCTAAGTGGCAAGCAGGATTCCACCACGGACGAGGATATCGTGGAAAATGTGTTGAGGTTTTAGGAATACACTGAGCAGCTGCTTGTATAATACAGCCAGTTACCGCTGCCACACAGGCATCTATTGATGGCTGATTCACGATGGCAGGATCCCGTTCTGCGAGAGCAGTGAAAGTAGACCAGTCTGAATGATCCAGCTTCCACCGGGGCACTTGGGTAAGGTGGCATCGACCACAGTCAGTCTCTCTCAAAAGTACAGGAAAATGATCACTGCCTAGTGGATTATTGTCAACCCTCCATGAAAAATGGGAGAATAATGAAGGGGAGCAAACTGAGAGATCAATAGCAGTAAAGGACTGACTAGGTGCATGAAAATAAGTGGAAGAACCAGTATTGAAAAGAGAAAGATTGTGTTCAGGAGCATACGCTCTACTGAGCGACCTCTCCCATCAATAACAGCACTTCTCCAGAGGGGACGATGTCCATTAAAGACCCCAGGAGTAGAAAGGGAGACGGCAACTGTTCAAAGAGCATCAAGGTCTGATTGATCATATGTCTTTCCAGGGGCCAGGTAGAGAGAAAACAAACAGTGATAGTATGACCCAAGGAAACACAGATGGCTATGGCCTCCAAGGGTGTGTTGAGTGAAAAATACAGGGTGGGCACATGTTGATCAACCAATAATGCCACCCTCCATGTCCTCGTCCATCACACATCCTGTCATTTCTTTACAGAGAAAACTGCCGAAAAGTGACTGTATCAGCAAATTTCAGAAATGTTTCCTGTAAGGAAAGATATACAGGATGGTAGGAAGCAATCAGTGTTTTGATATCATCCAGATTAGAAAGTAAACCTCGACAGTTCCATTGTGTCAAGGTGGCCATTTTTAATGACGGGTAGGCGAAGTGGCTGGAGAACCCTTCCGTGTAAGACCACGTTGTTTTTTCTTTACTGTCCTTAGTCGGAGGAGGTCTATCAACCTCCATGGACCCTGCCCTGGGTCGATTGGGCAGGTCTTTGTTATTGGAAGGGGATTCCAGTGATTGAGGACGAGAACGAATGATTGTTTTGCCTCTTGGGGTGGGAGAAAAAGATGTATCAAAAGAAATGCCTGTATTTGAAACTGAGGAATGTGGATCTTGAGGTTTGTTGGAATGTATGGGAGGAACAGAGATGGGTGTGGAAGTCAATTCAACCTTTTTAACCATGGAGGTCAAAAGGCTTTTCATTTGTTTTGAAAATGATTCTCTTGGAGGCACAGAGAGATCTGTCTACACTCCAACTGTAGTTGTGGAATGAAGTGTAGCAGCATATGTCCAAGATGGAGTGGCGGGCAGAAATTTCAGAGCCTCGAGATAACTAATGTTATGAGTCATTTCAAACGCTGCACCTCTTATTCCTCCAACCATTTTGGGCAAGAACTAAAGTAGGAAGGGTGAGAACCATTGCAGTTGATGCAATGTGGGTCCATGTTACATTCGTAGGCATTGTGGACCTTGCCACTGGAACTAGTACATGTCAGAAAACCATGACATGATGTCTTTAAATGGCCGAACCTCTGACATTGGAAACATCGGAGAGGGTTTGGAATGTATGGCCGTACCCTGCAAATTAGATAACCTGCCTTGATGGTGGCAGGTGCACGTGATGATGTAAATGTCAAAACGAGGGTATTTGTTGGCAGTGCAACTCCATCTTTGCAAGTGGAGATGCGCCTCACTGCAGAAACTCCTTGAGTGGAGAGACCAGCAAGAATCTCTGACACGGGGACGTTCTTCAAATCCCTCTCAACAATAACTCCTCGTGATGAATTCAAGGTAGCATGAGGGGCAACCTTAATAGGTACATCCTCAATTGCCGTTGAATTCAAGAGGAGTTGATTGTGGTGGGTTGTGGATGTTTCAACTAATATGTCTCCAGATCGAAGCTTTTTTACTGACTTTGGAGATCCAGCAAGACCCTCTAGTCCCTTCTGAATAAAAAAGGGGGATAATTGACCTAAAGGTTTTTCTGAAAGAGAATGTAATATAAGAAAATGAGGTATGTGTGTTACAGATGTCAAAGATTGCTGCTCAGATTCTTCAAGAAGTGTTCGCTTACCTATTGACTGTTTTTTCACTATTTTATTTAAATTTTTTGAAGGAGGATCCATAGGAAAAAGGAAAAAACTTGTAATCAGTCATTACTAATAGTCTGCCAAAGTTTGTAAAGAAACACATTGTATCACAAGTGTAAATACTTAATGTGTGCAAATGTGTAAACAAACTTGTGTACATTATATCAAGCCTGCTGCAAAAAGATGAAGAGAAAAATCACAAACATATAACTCAATATAATTTGAATGGCACAATACTTTTACCACCAAAAATATGTATCAAAGTAATATTGTAACTAACACATCACTATTACATTATATATTGACAATAAAAATTATCCCTTTTCAGAATCATATTTCCAAAATATACTTAGTTTTAACCACAAAAGGAAAAACTAATGCAAGAAAAAAAAAAATCAGACCCTTTGGAAACTCCATTGCGATCAACAATGATCTTTGTAAATTTTACACTGCCATACTTTGAGAACAAGCTTCTGAGATCTTCTTCTGTTGTCTATAAAAACAAAAGCTAGGTTTAGTCAAAAGATATAGATTACTATGAAAAGTACATTAGGTTATGAAGCATATCAAGTTTCTCTCCTTCAATTTAAAAAACCATGTATCAAGTTCACAAATTCAGGAAATACATTTTTCTTTTTTATATAAAAATTCAATTCTGAAATCTTTACAATATAGTCTGTTTTATTCAAATAAAATCATGACATTCAAATGTTAGGTCAACTGAGATTTCCTGTTTACAAGAAAGTATATTTTAATATAAAAGAACACTGAACAACTTTAGTTAAGTCTATTCAGATAATTTCAGATAAACAAATTAAATTACAGAACTCAACCATAAGGGTAATTAAGAAAAATTACATTTAAAACTATTATATCTTAAAACCTACTTGCTATATTAGAGTTAAATTTCCCCATAGTGTAGAACAAGACTGGATATGATACAGAATATTGCAGTGTCTTACTAAGCTGCAAAGATAAATCACCTTTCTCACTAGTTGATTCACTTTGTTTCTCATTTTTATTCTTCAGAGATTTTGAAAACCCCTTTTAATGACAAAGAACAATAATTAAATACTCCATTAGTGGTATATGAATTCAACTCCCCAAGGAATAATCACAAATGAATCTCGGCAGCCATTCGATTGGTTGGTTGGTTTGGTGTTTTATGGCACAAAGCAACTGGGCTACCTGTACCAAACATCCACTAAAAAGTTTAAATTAAAGTAAAATTGGTAAAATTCATGAAAGGAAATTAAGGTAAAATAAACAAATAGCATTAAAACCAATTTTTACATCTCATCTACAGTAGTAAGAGAAAAACTACAGTAATACAAGTTGTAAAGGACTTTCTATAGCATAATTTTAATTATCACAACTTGTCAGGAAGACCAGCAAAACAACTGTAAGTCACCTTAAGTTGGTCTTTCAGTCCTGGTTCCAAGTTATTTGACATTATGGCCATTTTCAGAGAGTAAATTAATAAAAGTTTTGAAAGACTTGCAGCAAAATTTTAATTATAACTCTCCAGGATGACTAACGGGTAGTTCAAACAGCAGCATTAGTCACCTGAAGTTGGCTTTTCCAGTCCTGGTTTCAAGTTATTTTATGTCGGGGCCATTTTCTAATTTCAAATTGAACTAGATGTACTTTGATTCTTAAAAGGGAATCACATTAAAAAGGGTCTAGTCTATAAATTAAAAAACTTAAATAGCATTAAGAAGATTAATGGCCTTTGAAAAACTAAAAACATTTCCAAGGTGGACAGTGTCACCATCACCAATAACACCAACGTTATGGATAAACCTTGGGACAAAACATGTTTAAAATGCTGTCTTTGAGAGTCCTAATGACAGCAAACAGTAAAATGTGGCTTACTGTGACCAAGTGTTACACAGACAACACACTGGTGCATCAGTCCCAGATAAAAGAAAACGAGTTAAAAAAAGGTGACCAATGCATAATATAGTTAGAATAACTTCCTCTTTCCAATCCTTAAGGTAGCAAGATGGCCAAAGTCCACTAGAGGGTTTTATTTGAAAAAGCTTGTTTTCACATTGCTCACTTCAAGTCAACTGCCAACTGGTATAAAGCCAAGTCTGGAATACAGGACTATAGTCCATCCATAGAACAGGCACAGCAGTGATAGTGTCAGAGCATAGATTTAACTCCAGTGTCAATGAGCCCATTTCTGCAAATACCAATGTAGCCTGGTATCCAAAAAAACTGGCCAGAAGTAGAAATGGGCCAATCAGTTTTGAATATTAGTGAGAACAGTGAGAATTAACATAAAGCAATTCCAGGGCCAGTAGAGAACTAAGCGAAACAGTATAAATAGTAAAATTTGAGTACTGCTTAGCTTCTATGTGATCCAGGGCAAGAGAAATGGTGTACAGTTCAGCAGTGAACACAGAAGCTGTACATGGGATTCTGCACACAACCACCAAACCACAAAACATAGTAGAGCCCACAGAGTCGCCTGATTTTGAACCATCTGTATAAACAGGAATGGAAGGATGGTTTGAAAGATGTTCTGCAAATAACAGACAGTATTTCCAATAAGGAGTGTCTTCTTTTCTCAGATGACTAAAAGATAAATCACAATTGGGAACTGTAAGAAGCCATAGTGGGATGAGCTGACCAGTGGATACAGCAATGTTTACCAGGGACAGACCCAATTCATCCAACTGCACCTGGATACAAAGGCCAAAAGGAGCAATGGCAGACTGTCTGTTCTGAAAAAGTATGGCCCACAGAGGAAGGAAAACACAACCCCAGGTGGGATGCTTTAGTAAGGAACAAAGTTTCCAAGCATATAGTAAAGACAGTTGCAAACAGCAGAGGTGCAAAGAAAGTTCAGGAGACTATGTATAAGCTCTGAACTGGGAAAGTGCAGAAAGCCCCAGAGCAGAGCCAAAGTCCTTGATGATGAATAGGGTCCAGCATCTTTAAGGCTGATGGTCTGGCAGAGCCATAGACCAGTGATCCATAGTCGAGTTTCGATTGAATAAGAGCACAATATATCTTTGGCATAGAATGTCAATCCACTCCCCAAGTGGCGGAAGAGAGGACATGGAGTATGTTCAGTGCTCTTGTACATTTGACCCATAGCTGCTTGATGTGTGGTACAAAGGTCAGTTTACGGTTAAAGATAATCCCCGAAAACTTTGTCTCAGGGACCACAGGCAGCACAACTTCACCTATACGGAGTTCAGGATCAGGGTGAATACCCCCTTGCCAGCAAAAGTGCATGCAAACAGTTTCAGAGAGAGGAAAGTTGAAGCTGTTTGCTGTGGTCCACTTCAGTAAACGATGGAGGGCAGTCTAGCTGCTGCTCAATATACCTCATGTTCGACGAATGACATGAGATGTGAAAGTCCTCAACATAGAGCCTGTTTGCAACGGTTAGAGGGAGTTGTTCAGTGATGGCATTAATTTTTATACTGAAAAGTGTGACACTCAGAACGCAACCCTGTAGGACTCCCAGTTCCTGTAGAAAAGAATGGAAAAGTGTCAAACCCACACAAACTTGGAATCTCCTGTCCATTAAAAAATTAATAAAAATGGGCAAATGGCCACATAACCCACATATACGAAGGTCTCGCAAAATGCCATACCTCCATGTTGTATCATAAGCCTTCTCAATGTCAAAGAATATTGATACAAGATGTCATTTGAGATAGGCTTCTCCAACTGACATTTCAAGTCAAATCAGGCAGTCCACAGTGGAGCATTGTTGTCTGAACCCACAATGGTTGGGCAAGAGGAGGTTGTTTGATTCCAGAAAACAAACAAGATGAGCATTAACCATCCTCTTTACGTTTTTACAGAGACAGCTTGTCAAAGGAACTGGACAGTAGTTTAAAGGAAATTTGGGATCCTTCCCAGGCTTAGAGAAAGGTAGGACAATAGCCAGGCATCAGGAAAAACATTCTCCTTCCAGATCTGGTTAAAAACAACCAGAAGAATAGTAAGAGAAGCAGGAGATAGATGGCACAGCTTCTCATAGCATACATCATCAAGTCCAACAGATGTACTGCCAGAACAATGAAGGGCCAGTTCAAGTTCCACCAGTGTAAAGGGATGATTATAGTCATAGAGAATCAGCTCAAAAGGAAAGAGGTGATTGCTCTGTCCAAGTCTTGATGGCCAAGAAGGTGGAAAAAGAAGCAGAAGTGTTAGATACCTGGCAAAAGCTTTCACCTAGAGTATCGGCAATGCTCCGAGTATCAGCTACTTCCTGGCCATCAGAGAGCAAGATCATGAGGGGGACAGAATTATATTGCCCACTGACCTTTTGAACCTTGTCCCATATGACTTTGGAACTGGTGGTAGAAGATATGTCAGTTGTGAACTTAATCCAAGGTTCCTTCTGGCTTTGACATCTTACGCATCAAGCATGTACACGGACCTGCTGGAAAGCAATGCAGTTCGAGAGTGTGGGATAGCTACAGAAAGTATCCCTGGCCCATTTTTTAGCCTTCCATGCTATGTGGCAGGCAGGATTCCACCAAAGACGAAAATATGTCAAGATTTTAGGAATACACTGAGCAGCTGCTTGTATAATACAGTCAGTTACTGCTGCCACACAGTTGTCTATTGATGGCTTACAGATTATGGCAGGATCAAGTTCTGCAAGAGCAGTGAAAGAGAGCCAGGTTGGTTGATCCAGCTTCCACCAGAGCATGCAGGTCAGGCAGCATCAACCACAACCAGTCTCTCTCAAAATTATAAGAAAATAATCACTGCCTTGTGGATTATTGTAAATCCTCCATGAAAAGTGGGAGAATAGTGAAGGGGAACAAACTGAGAGATCAAGAGCAGTAAAGGACTGACTAGGTGCATGAAAATAAATAGAAGAACCAGTATCGAAAAGAGAAAGGTTGTGATCAGAGAGTATGCTTTCTACGAAGCAACCTCTCCCATCAATATCAGCACTTCCCCACAGGGAATGATGTCCCTTAAAGTTCCCCAGTATTAAAAATGGAGACAGCAACTGTTGTTAAATGAGACCATCAAGGTCTGACTGATAATAGGTCTCTCCAGGTGACAGGCAGAAAACAAACAGTGATGGTACGACCAAAGGAAATATGGATGACTACGGCCTCCAAAGGTGTGTCGAGCGACAAAGAGAGGATTGGTACATGCTGATCAACCAACAGTGCCACTTCTTACTTGCACTCATCCATCACACAGCCTGTCATTTCTGTACAAAGAAAACTGCTGAAAGGTGACTGTACAGCAAATTTCAGAGATGTTTCCTGTAAGGAAAGACAAAGGATGGTGGGAAGCAATCAGTGTTCTGATGTCATCCAGACCTGAATGTTAACCTCAAAAGCTCCATGGTATCAAGGTGGCCATTTTTATTCATGTGTAGGTGAATTGGATGGAAAGCCCTTATATTTACAACCACATCTTTTTTCTTTACTGTATTTATTTGAGGGAAGTCTATCAACCCCATGGATCCTTCCCTGGGTCGATAGGACAGGTCTTTGCTGTTGGAAGAGAATTCCAGTGACTGAGGACATGAACAAATGATTGTTTTGCATCTTGGGTTGTAAGAAGATGTACCTGAGCAAATGCCTGTACCCAGAACCAAAGGAAGTGGATCTTGGGATTTGTTGGAATGTATGTAAGGGACAGAGATGGGTGTTAAAGATGATTCATCAACTTTTTAACTATGAAGGTCAAAAGACTTTTCATATGGTTTGGAAACGATTCTTTTGGAAGCACAGAGAGATCCATCTGCACTTCCCCTGTGGTAGTGGAACAAAGTGCAGCAGCATACATCCAAGATGAAGTGGTGGACAGTAACTTTTGAGCTTCAGAGAAAGTAATGTTTTGAATCATTTACAAATGCTGCACCTCTTTTTCTTCCAATCACAGAGATGCCAACTATTTCAAATGACTGAGTGTAATGATTGTAGACAGAGCCCTTTATCATTTGCTGCTACTCTAAGCTGTTTATTATTATATTATTATTATACCTATTATTATTTATTACTGCCATTTTTATTACCATAAACCATTTATGGTTTCATATTCTGAATTCTTACTCATAAATGTTGTTATCTGCATCGTTTTTGTCTTCGCCTCAGCCTTTTGTTGGTAAGATACCGATTTTGTATGTCTGGAACAATTTTTTATCCCGCCATGCACCACAGAAAAATCGATGTGACAAACTGTACAAAACGCACGACTGTCACTGACTTTTGATGCAATGACCAGATATTTTGCACTACACTCTTTCCTACATTTTTTGATTCACAGTTTTAGTCCTTTTAGATTTGCCAGAAACAAGACAATCTGGTGAACAAGACCTCTTTTTTTCCATCTTGTGAATGATCGCATTGGTGTTTCTGTTCCGCTTAGAAAACGAGAAATACCCATCTACGTGAGTGCTGATTGGCTGACAAGCACTGATGGCATAACTATGGATTCCCCCACATACCCAGTATGGAGAAGAACCACACTCAAACTATTGGTAGACGTCGGAGATACAAATATTTATTATTTTAAGCACAAACACGATTATCGCAAGTAGCCATTTGGACTATGTCTTTTATTTATTACCAAAATTTATTTGTATCACTAGAAATTTTCTTTTCACCCCTTTCAAGCCCTGGGGGGAACAATTTATCACTTTATTGTATAGGCCTATATAATATAATAATTTGGGAGTTGCAACAAGTCATAACATTTGTCTGTATGAGTGTATAGTCATAATGTATACACCAAAATCTTAATGGTTGGCATCTCTGCAATCATTTAAGGCAAAAACAAAAGTAGGGTGGGTGATAACCATTGCAATTGACACAATGAGGGTCAGTTTCACAAACAAGCACACATCAAGGAACCACGACATGATGTCTTCGAGCGACTGAACTGCTGATACTGGAAACATCCAAGAAGGTTTGCAATGTATGGCCAAACCCCACAATTAAGATAACCTGCCTTGATGGTGGCAGGTGGACGTGGTGATGTAAATGTCAGAATGAGGACATTGGTCAGCATCATAATTCCATCTTTGCAAGTGTTGATACGCCTCATTGCAGAAACTTCTTGGGTGGAGACACCAGCAAGAATCTTCAACTCAGGGATGTTCTTCAAATCCCTTTCAACAACAACTCCTCATGATGAATTCAAAGTAGCATGGGGTATAACCTCAATAGGTACATCTCTAATCACTTTTGAATGCAAGAGGAGTTCACTGTGTTGAGATGTGAATGTTTCCACCAATATATCACCAGACTGAAGCTTCTTTAATGATTTTTGAGAGCCAGCAAATCCCTCGAGTCCCTTCTAATGAAAAATGGAGACATTTGCCCTGAAGCTTTTTCTGAAAGAGAATGTAATACAAGTAAATGAGGTACAACAGGTGGTACAGATATTAAAGATTGCTGCTCAGAAACTTCAAGATGTAGTCGTTTACCTATGGATTTTTTTCACTATTTTATTAAGATTTTAATTGAAGTATCCATAATGAAAAGGAATATTTTGGTGCTCAATGACCTCACCCACCATGGAGCCCTATGAGGGGATGCACTACAATGCCAAACAAGAACACTGCAGCAATACCAGGGTTTCATGAGCATTATACTCAAAGACCAGCATCAGATACAATGTCCACAACATCTGTTGAGAACATCCAACACTGCTACTTGGTTGACTCTAGCCCAAATGGAGCAGCTGATTGACCCCAAGAATGCCCATCTACAGGAATTGAAGGTCAAAGTGGTGTGTTAGGTTGAACTCCTCAACTACCAGGTTTTTTTCCCTTTCACGCATCACCACACACAGCAAACACGTGGGTGGATGTTTAGATCCCAGGAAGGTAAACAGAAGGAACAGAACCTTCCCTGGGAGGTCCCCTCACCATGTACAGGAATCCACACTGAGGGTCAACCATTAGATGGCTCAGTAGTTAAATGAAAGAATACTAATACTGAAACAAACAGCACTAGTAGTATTACCAACCACAGTCTGAAGTAATGTGATACTACACCTGATTTCAGTTTTTTTCTCTGTTGTTCTCCATTCCCAGGAAAAAAACCAACTATTGGATGCTAAATTCTTTTGTCATTAAGTTACAAAAACCAGCTTGTGACCAGAAGCTAACCACACTACCACTACATCTTCAGACCAGCTCTTGACCAGAAGAGGACCATACTACCACTACATCTTCAGTTCTTGACCAGAATATGACCATTCTACCACATCTTCAAACCAGCTTTTGACAAGATGATAAACATATTACTTCTTCAAATGTTAAAAGGTAAGCAAAACACTAGAACATAAGGTAAGTATGGTGTGCTGTATTGAACTAAGCATACAAGGTATATACAACATGCTGTACAGAACTATTAAAGCTATGAGTGGCACACTGTTCGAACTAAATATGCAAGATATATATGGTGTGCTGTTCTGAACTAAAATGAGCTTTTGTTACTGAAAATGAGGTTACTAAAAATTTATATAGTTGTTAGAAGTACTGTGTGGGTTTTTTCCATTATTTAATTGCATATGTAATACTGTAGCAAATTATTTTAAAAAAAACCTTAAGGAAAATAGGACACTTCTACTATTAAACACCAACCAACTTCTTTATTTCACAAAGAAATATACTTACATTTGGTGAAATTCCTCCAACAAATATCCTGTTAGGAATCAAAGTTCCAAACCTGGGAGGTACTACAGCAGAGGCACACGCAGTGGCTGCAGAAGGAGAGGCATCACTCGCGAAATTCACAGACTGGAAAAAAGTTAAGTGTACATAATATCAAGTACTTTGATGTATGGGTGAATTCCTAATAAATAAAGCATTAAAATAGTCCTCTTCCTGCACCTATTTTATCAGTTAAACAGAGCACTAGTTACTAAGAAAGACCACAGACTACAATAATAACTACACATGATACATACAATAAACATATATAATGCCCCATGGTTTAGTTTAAGTGTTAATAATCTACAACAATTATGGGTTTTATTTCTGGTGAGGTAGTTGATATAGAACTAGAATCAAATGATTAGCAAATCAAGAGTCTCTGGCTTGAGCCATAGCTCGAGACACTCTGTCCTCATCATGAATCAAGCTTAACTCTCAAACACTATGCTGTAAATATTTAAGTAAAAACAACAATGGACAAAACATGCTAAAATGCTAATAACTCAGAGTTAACCCTAAGTACAAGACGATCAAAAAAAGCACTTTTGAATACCTCAATAAATTCATTCTAAAAAATAAAACTGTGGTTAATTCAAATGGATGTATTTAACTAACATGACATTTGGAGAATTTAACAGATTTATTCATGATTTGTTTTTGTAGTAATCTAATTTACATACTTAATCTTGGCAGAATATTTTTTATATAAGGTTTTAAGAAAGGTGGTGCTTTTTTTTTAGCAGTTATACAAAAGAAAATCTTTCTGAGCCATAATTACACACACAAACAAAAAGATAGTTAAACTATACAATTTTTTCTAACCTCTCTTCAAATATCTTTCCCAATACAAGCATAAAGTCAACCATATCCATTTCAGTGTTTCATTAACTCTGCTGTAACTCAATAAGAAAAAATTAATACACCAGTCAAAACAAGTCATTTGTTTTTATATGTTAAAACTACAACTTTTTGCTTTTAAAACTCAGAACTGTTTACCTCTTTTTAACCGCATCTTAAAATATCGGATTTTTGCAGATGTGCTAAATGATTATCATGGAATGTCCTGGACTGTAAATTCTGGAATTTTAAAAATGAGGCTAATAAATTAGGTGGTTATACTACAGTCTGGAAATATGTTTATCTTAATTTATTAATACTAGGTGTTTTACAATTATGTTGATAAGTATACAAGATTTGAAAAGGAAACACATGAAAGTTGACAAACCTTTGTCAAAATCTTACATGCAACTGGGGTTTCAAAACTTAAAACATTAACCTTCATATTTTACAAATCTTAATTCCATCAATTACAAGTGAAACATTTTAAAACCTAAGAAAATTTTGAACACTTGAATCATTCATTACTTCACTTTTTATAGAAAACAAAACTTCTTCCAAGTTGAAATATTTAAACATAAGACTCTTCCTGCAGTGATCTAAATTGCACAAAATATTGATAAACTTTTCCCTATAACAGAAATGTTCCTCTCATATGAGAAACATACTTAACAGAACTGGTTGATGTTTTGAATTAAGCAAAAAGCTACACAAACTGTAATCCGTACTCTGCCCACCATGGGTATCAAAACTCGGTTTTTCACGTTGTAATCCGCAGACATACAGCTGAGTCACTGGAGGGTAACAGAACTGGTTATTTTAACTTTATATCATCAACCAATCTAAAAACATTACTATCAAAAAGACTAAGTCAATGATAATAAAATATACAAAGTCCAAAAACAGACCCCTTCATCATTCCACTAGTGAGATTCCATAAGCCAGAAAAATATTCCTGTGTATTAACATTCAGTTTCCTGCCAGTAGAGATATTTTCTATGACCAATTTCTAAAGCTTCTAATTTGTTACTAAAACAAGTCAAATAAGTTTGTAAAACTATGTTAAGAATTCTTATTTAAATAAACTTTCCAATAGCCTTTCATAATGCTTAACAACAGCTACCAACTTCTAACAATAGATGTAAAACTAATAGGTTTGTAATTTTCTAAATTGACTTGATCCTTAAAAAAAGTGGTTGCCTTGAATGGCAACCTTCCTACCTTTGATATTTCAAAGGTGTCAAAAGAGAATTCTTTAAAATAAATTGTTAACAAATATACCTTTTTTTCTTCTTCTCTAATCTATCCAAGTTGTGATGTGAAATATTTTCAAATATGATTGACTGAAAACTCTTACCCTCATTTATATAACCAGTAACCTTTTCAAAAATCTTAAAATATTTGTAAGGTAAGATTACCCCTTAGTGTAATTATGTTGACTATCCAATAGAACTCTAAACTTCGTTAAACTACTTTGGAAAGTACTTTTACCAAACTTTCCAAAACTTAACAACAACTGGTGTAAGACTAATAAATCTATAATTACCGAGACAATGTTTATTCTCTCTTGAAAAGAGGAATTACATTGGCTTACTTCCAATTCTCTAGTACCTTCCTACTATTCAATACTGAAAAAAAACAACTAGAAGCATATGGTTTACATGTGAAGTATTTTATCTTTTTTAAAATCGTTGGGGAAATATTACTGTTCCAGGTGCCTTGTCATTCTTCAACCTTCCCAATTTTTCTTAACCAGCACAGAATTAATACAGTCTTGTTTGTATCTATTAACTATTCAAGATGTAGAAAAACTAAAGAAAAAGCTAAATTTAATAACCCAGCCATCTCAATCATCAGGTACTAGCTCTCCTTTATCACCCCTTAAGTGTCCTACCCTCATCCTAACATTTTGTTCACCCTTTATGTATTCAATCCTTACTGTTAAGTTTTGAATCTTTGGCCAAACTTTTCACACGTCTTTTTCTGATGTCCTAATTACATGTTTCACAAACTTTCGTGATCCTCTATAATCTGTATCTTCTCCATCACATCAGTATATTGAAATTTCTTAAGTTTCATTTCTTAAACTCTTTGTAAGCCAACTTGTTTTTTCTTCACAGCTACACTTTTCTTTCTATGAGGAATATGTTCATATTGAACAATAAAAAATTTTCCACATCTGATCAACGTCTCCAAATGACTTAGCTGTTCAATTTACAACAGATAATTCTTATTGCACCCCTTCAAAATTTACTTTTATGAAAGTTATAACCAAATATCATTTATTTCCATATGCACCAAAACATCAAACCTAAAGCATAATGATAACTTATACTCAGATGTTTCCTAATTTCCACCCTCTCAATCATTTCTATATTTGAAGTTAATAATCAATCTGAAATTGCATTGTTTCTAGTGGGTTCCTTGACTAATTCATGAAGAAAACCATCCTGAACAGTTCCCCAAAAATCTTTCTCACTCAGGGTATGACTCATTTCCCAATCTATAATATGTCTGAAATTAAAATCACCCATAATTATGACTTCACTAACAGCTGAAATCATAATCTCATTGTAAAGTTCCTCACTGATTTCATCAGTTTAATCTGATGGTTCATAACAAATTCACATTAAAAGGTTTTCCCTTTATATCGACTAACAGAAACCCAGATGGATCCAATCTCTTTTTATATGCAAAAACAGCTCATTTGGGTTGAGAAAATATTTTACATAGAAGGTCGAAACGTTGTTCGCTCTTCTATGTAAAATATTTTCTCAACCCAAACGAGCTGTTTTTGCATATAAATTTCTCAACAAATGGGATCCAATCTCTGATATTATTTTTGATATCCTCAACTTAAATAGGATGCAACTTGCATGTTACATATAAAGCCATCCTCTCTTCTCTTTAGTACTTTATCTATATTAGATAACCTATAGCCCCATATTTCAAAAGAAATTTCTGTCAACAAAATTATCTACATAGAACCATGTTTCAGTTACTCCCATTATAAAATCCTCTTTTACAACCACTTTTAAAGTCATCTGTTTCATTTCTTATACCTCTAGCATTACAATAATAACAACTCTCCTTATAACTACTTCTATACTGATTTCCTAAACTTTTCTTTGACTTTTATGCATTTACTCATTGAGTTACCACATGATATGCAAGAGTTTGTGATATATTTACTTCTTTGATATTTGGATCAGTGACAGGTGACTTTAATGGGTTGAATAAACGTATTTCACTTTTTTGCTTTTGTGCTATTATCTAGATCATTTAACATCAAGAGGATAAATTCTATAAAATGAACAATCTTCTATTTAATTATTCTTCTGCACAAACCTTCAGTTTTATAAAGACAACCCTTACTTTACTTGAAGCAGTTAAGGTTATAAATAAGGATTTAAAATAAAAGGAGAGAAAATACGTTCAATAAAGAAAGCTACTTACAGATAAAACAAAAAGTTCGATCTTTGTGACGCATAGAGATTAGCTTAGGAATCAATGTTATTTAAATTATACCACATCTGAAGTTAAATTTAGTTGTAATGTTAAGATTAACTTACGAATCAATGTTATTTAAATTATACCACATCTGAAGTTAAATTTAGTTGTAATGTTAAGATAAACTGAAATAATAAAACAGTATCGCTCGTTTTATTACCGGATAAAATCATGAAAAAACTCATAGTTACCCCCAAAGTATTCTACAGAAATATTTACGTTTTTAAAAGTAAAAGAGAAAGTTATCCTAACAATAACAAAGTAACCAAATACAATTTTAAGGGTATTCCGACGTTATATATTGAATTACTCTTTATTCGTAGTTTACGCTAAGCCTAAAACTACAGTTAAATTTACATGTTGTAAGTTTCACTTTTAGTGTCATCAAATAAACATTAACTCCGACAAATAAAGAACTATAGCCTAATACATACTATTGTTTTACCTCTATTAAAATAATATCTCACCATTATATCCAAATTTTGCAAAAGCTGACAAATAAGATCTCTCCTTACAATCAAGTTAAAAATCTTTTAAAGAAGAGCAGCCCACCCAATCACCTGCTGCTTTTGAAAATATTGCCACAATATTACCAGCTCATTCTCGTACAGCGCGCGTAATATTAATTACATTCGCGCCAGGCATGTGTTCAATTTTAAACTTTCCGCTAGGGTTGTAAAATAAAATGTTTGATGTTTTAAGATGTCTCTTACTCACACAGTGGTCCTGCACTTATATAAATAAATGTCAAGAATATGCAACATGATACTATTAATTTATTCCTGTGAATCATTTAACCGAAAAGTTGTTTACAAATTAGGTTTCACTTTTATTTTTATTTAAAGAAAATGATATGATTATCCTTTCAGTACACTACAATATTGAAAGAACACCTCTGGAAAACCCATATTACAGCCTATAACATAGATGACAAGGAGCCATCCATTGTCCTTGCATACCAACTTTTTAGAAATGAAGCATTTTAAATCCACATTTTTCAGTTGGTTTTTGTATTAATTCAGATATTTCCATTGAGTTTAAAGTTGTTTAAGGAATTACCAGCAAGATATCTCGACTTTTTGTTTTCAGGTAAAACGTAATAATATAAAAATACTTATGCAGAAACAGTTTACACCAGTTCTAACTACATACGTTTTAATTGTTCTTAGAATTAAAATAATAATTATTATATAGTTATCAGCACTGATTAAATTCTTTTCCGTAATAGCTGTTATGATCAAATTATAAAACTTGTATGTAATCAGTAAATGAATTTCCCAATTTATTAAAGAAACTGTTTTTGTGTTTGTTTAAATTTCGCTCAAAGCTACATGATGGCTATCCGCAATAGCTGTCCTTAATTTAGTAGTGAAAGGGCTACTCTTTTACTACGAAATATTGGAATTGGCAGTCACATTATAACGTCCCTAGACTAAAAGGGCGAACATGTTTTGTTATAAGGAGATTCGAACCCACGCCTTTCAGATTGCGAGTCAAGCGCCCTAACCACCTAAACATATTGTTTCTGTGAATAGGACTGTTAGATCCGAAGGAACACTAACGGTAACAAATAGCATTGTGTACTGGTATTTTGTTTTTACTTTAAAGGCATGGCTGTTTCTTGTTTCATTGGATTAATTAGACTTTATTCAGCAAATTAAATCTACCCCAAACATTTTCACAAATGTTCTTGACTTAAACGACCCGTCTGTTAGACATAATTTCGAGGCTGAAAAACTAATCTAAAGTACAGTGTTTGCATTTAAATACTGCGAACAATTAGAACAACTTGTTTTAGATTATGCATGTCTTTCAAAAGTAAGCACGAGCTCACAGATTTGTTTAAACAGGTATTGTAACCAGTAGTAAAAGCCTTCCATATTCTTGAAAACGAGTTAGTTCACGAATTATAGTTATAAATAATTACTGCTCAATATTATTGTCGAATAATGATCTAGTAATTTCTGTCTATGGATGACACGGACGCTTCAGTGATATCGAGAAAACCCACTTGTAGAGAAATATGTACGAACAACGTTGTTCGCTCTTCTACATAATATATTTTCTCAACCCAAACGAGCCGTTTTTGCATATATATTATACGGACGCTTGTATTAAAGCAATATGGGTTTTCTTTTCTACAGTTCTTCAGAAGCTAGATATGAAGATCTACCTGGCATAGTTGATCTATCACCGATTGCATATGCTGCTTTTCAGCTATCCATTGAATAGCCAAAACCGAGATTTCTTATTTTCGTTCATCAGCATCCTACCTCAACATATCTAGCGTCTACCTACTTCTAGCAGTAACTATAATTTTATTACCATCTGATAGAGCAAAACGGTGTTAACAAGCTTTGAATACCTATTTTATTACTTTCATGTGCAAAATGTCTAAAGCTTTAGATTTGTTGTGTTTGATTTTCGCACAAAGCTATATGAAGGTTACCTGCGCTAACCGTCCCTAATTTAGCAGTGTAAGACTAGAGGGACGGTAATTAGTCATCACTACCCACCACCCACTATTGGGCTACTCTTTTACCAACGAATAGTGGGATTGACCGTCACATTATAAGGCCCCCACAGCTGAAAGGACGAGCATGTTTGATGCAACGGGGATTCGAACCCGCGACCCTCAGATTACGAGCCGAGTGCCTTAACTACATGGCTATACCAGGCCTGTAAAGCTTTATAACACGCTCTTTAATCTACTAACCAGCATAAGCCATCTTTTAAAAAAAATAAACAGATCAGTATAAGGGGGGAATATCGCTAAATTTCTAACATCTATTTAGAACTGGCTACTGATTAGTCTAATTTCGAAACATTGTGTTATTGTTTTGATGAATTAGGATTATTATTATTCTTCTAATTCTTGTTTTTGTTCCCTTGATATTTATTGAAATGAAAAACTGAGATTTATGATGTACTGTTTATAAGCACTTTTAATTGGTCTTAGCCAGGCACAGGTTTGCTAGTTATTTTTTGGAAGTAATAACCTTTGTACTGCAGTTGTATGAAAATTTTATTTTGGATTGCTGCTGTTATATATTAATAAATGATTTGTGTTTGGCCCTGGTTATAAAGGCGTTTTTATTAGACCATTACAGATCGATTTATAATACCTTTTAATTTATCCGAAATGAGTCCGAAGGGCGAATGGTGGGGTCATCTGTTTTAACCACTCGCATCACTATTCAGTAGTGTGTTGCTAAGTTATCAAATCTGAATTACTCTTCTCACTTCCTGAACGAATCTACTATTATTAGTGGATCTAACTACCTGAAACATGTCGAGAAATATATTTTGTGAAATTACCACAAGAAGATAGGAAAGAGAAATTTTGGTGCAATGGGAATGGCATAGAATATGGGGAAATGGTAGGACCCTACTTACAACTATTTATACTATCTCGGTAAAGATGCATCAAAATGAAGAGAATTACCCACAGGATAAGCAGGATAATGCATAAAGTTTAATCCAGAGCCAAAAAACTTCCAGGGTTCTAAAGTGAGCCATGGATTCCGTGCCATGTTCGCCGCTTTGTTTGATCAAATAAACCCTGGGATTCCCATTCTAATTTTCTCTCCTACACTTCTGCATCGTATCAATATTTATTTCAGAGTGTCTGAAGCAATAACATGCATGATAGTCCTTGCTATAATTTTTTGTGTTTATTGAAATTAAGGAATATTTCTTGCGAAAATAATATAATTTTCTGAGGAGAGAAGTGCTCATAATCTAAAAGGAGAGTTTACTAGTAGAAAAAGATGACTGTATGACAAATATATCAAGTCTAGGAGAAATCTTATTCTGAACATAAGACTTTCGCCATTGTTGTGAAAATATATTACATCAATCAAAGTACAAATTTGACTTACAGAGATTTTGTAAGCAAATGATAACCCTTAGAAAGAAAGAAAGCATAGAAACTGAAGTTCATCAGAATGGAGTGATGTGTAATGTGTTCAAGTCCACAATAGGTGGTATCTACAAAACTCCTGGGCTATCATCAGTTAGAGCACATAAACTCATACTCTGATTAAGACCACGTGTGGTCAGAGATTAGATGAAGCATTCATGAATGATTTCTGGTAATTGGCTTTGTGCCCTTGGCAAGTGAGGCAAGGGACTTCCAGTGGAGGATCAGGTTATTTATCAGACTAAGTTCAAGACTCTGAAGAAAAGACTCTGGCACCAAGGGACAGTTGCTTACTTGGACAATCTCTGCCAATTTCATAGTAGAGCATACATGAATGTACCTCACCAGATCAGAAGGATGTCTTTATTGATAAGTTAGTTGATGGGCTTTCTATTAAGCTTTTGTAATAACACCCTGAAGTGAGAGACATCATTGTTCTTTTGGAAGTAATGTCCACTACAACATGTTTTGAAGTAGACACGTCAAACCAACCATTATAGAGGGAAAAAAACTACAGTGACAAATGCAGTGATAATTCTATAGTTAGATGGTGTAACCTGTGTGTCCTTCCTTCCCACATTGGGCTAGACTTATTTGAGAAGGCTAACAGCCAAATGTCTCTACAGGACTAAAATACAATGCAGTGGTGTTGGTTTTAGTAAACAAATAGGATTATGGCAGTCTTCCCACAGAGTATGTATTGCAGCAATGTCCATCCATGAGATATATGTTGAAACAAGGTATTTCCATAGGACATGTGTTATCACAAAGGTATTTATTATTGCATGATATGCCCATCAGTTATACACCACAGTCACTACTAGTATCTCTACTTAGGCATTATTCATTGCAGAAAGAGTGAAGCATCTCGTTTATTCATGGACTAATTGATTACTGACAAATGAACTGCTTATATTACACCATGCATCAAATACAGAAGAAATATGAGTTTCAGTCAATGGCTCAGCAGATGTAAGCTAAATAAAACTTCAGAACGTTGCTGAAAAGCAGGCCCGGCATGGCCAAGCGCGTGAGGCGCGCGACTCGTAATCCGAGGGTCGGATTACAACAAATGCTGAAAAGCAAAGTATGCAATGGTATCATTACAGAATACCAGATTAACGAGTATAGTATAATGAGTAATAAGCACTGACCACCATGGCATATACTCTGAAAAATAGACAGATACCAATACAGGCTTGATCACTTTTTTTGTGAAGGAGGGCCCAGTGGACAGTTTGTACCAATAAGTTTAGAGGTCACCCTAGCTCTGTTATGGATGGTTGGAGCTTGATATGTGACAATAATGGTACAATAGTTAGAGGTTCTGGTAAACTCAGAAGCAAGAAGGGTTATGGTAGACCTTATGATTTCTCAAGTGTTCTGAGTTAGATCACAGATAGAATCAGTGAATACCAACTTCATTTTGATGAATGTTAGACATGAGAGGAGAAGTGAATCATCTGACTCAGTCTGGAAGTTGTCATCCACATGATGAAAGTAGTTATATACAAACATGGAGCTGAAATGAACATCCATGGTATGGACATATCTCAAAGATTAACCTCCAGTTTTGCTTGTGCAATAAGTAAGCTGCTATTTCATGGCAAAGTTATTCAATGATGCACAGATGGAGTATAGTACCAGTGGCTTGCATGAATGTATGTAACAAAGAGAATGAGAATACTTCCATGTATAGAAGGGGAGCTTGTTCCATGAATGAATGTAGAAAAAATAATGTGATGTGTTGCACAGCTGGTTAGAAAAGCCACACATGAAATAAAACGTTCCTTGTCGAAAATACTGGCAGTTTTAGTTTGGGTGGTGATCAGATTAACAATAAAAATGTAGTCCCAATGATGCTTTATAGCTATGTTCGATCAGCTATCCAGCTAAATTCAGGAATGGATATATGGACAGCAAATAAAGTGGCAACAATCAATGTTGGTTGTAACGGTACAAATACATCTGTTGTACCATAGCTAAAAGCAGATATTAGACTATCAACACACCTGAATTTATTGGTTAAAAATTATGCCAATAATATTGACCCAATGCACTGAAGGCACCTCATTGAATTGTTGAATGAATATACCAATGCATTTGTGAAACAAGATAAAGAAACGCCCTACTTCTGATTACTGCCTCTCATTGGAGTGACACAAAACACATAGATAGTGACAATGAGAATTGTCACCACAAGTTCTCTCTCTATAGAAGGCAAGAGTAACTAACCAATGATGAGATCAAAGGCCAGTGGACTAGCAAGCCACTTCATGAAGAAAGGCCTATGGCTAAACTAATGAGTCGAGAGAAACCTGTGGTGGATGTATATCACCACCAGGAAGTGTGTCACCAGTAGCAAGACCACAAGTCTCAGCACATATGATTGGCAATCACTAGAAAGTCACAAGAGCTTTTCAAAAAGGGTATAGCATTCTTCGTGATGACAAGAAGCCTACTTTATTTTAATCAAAGTTTTAATACCCATACCAGGTAGTGTGTTCTCTACCAATAGTCAACACTGAAAGAGAAGAACAAAACAAGATATACTTGTGAACCCTCTCCATGAAGAAAGTTTACTCCATGTCATAGGTTACATCTACCAGCAAATTCTGGAAAATTGCCAGTCAAACTGGAAAGCCTCACTAAAAATGACAGGAAACTCTATTATGAAAGGAACATCTAGTTGCTCAACCATAACAATGGGGATACCTCAGGTGGATGAAACTCATTTGAGCAACCTGCAATGACTTCCGACAATGCAGAAAATATATTTGCCATTTGAGAATAGAAGGTGAAACTAATGAGATTCTTCCCAGAGGAAAAGCAGGTTACAGATAGAACCAAGGATTGTGGGTCGAATTTTCTAAAGAGACGTGTGTTACGCTTTGCCTCTGATTGAGTTAAAATCCCACATTAAACTCCTCATCCAAGTTTATGACAACAAGATCCTGAAATCTCAAAAGCATCTCTCTCTTACCAGATGATCTTGCCTCCCATGTTTAAAGAAGCAGCAAAGGATAACCTGGTTCACTTTCATCAAAGATTCTGGCAAGTAAGTGCTTAGAGCTTTTGATCACAGGAACAGGCAATATAACCCTCTATTACTGCATTTAGATGGTTCACCATTCAATACTTTTATGCACTTACTGGGGGAACAGCTGGCCAACCACTTCTTGGTCAACGCTGAGCTTATCTAACTGTTTAATTCAGTCAAAAACTAAAACATCCATTGAGCTGAATTTAAGGCATACACACCAGCTCTCATGGAGAGTCTATGTGCTTTTGCAGATGATCTGCAGTGTTTGCATGGGAAAATCTATCATATAATAGCAGCTGTAGGATGTGAAGGCATCTTGGTTGAAAAGTTTATTGAGAGACTACAATGAGGCATTGAAACATCACTTGGATGTGTAGGCAAAATTTGCATACTAACAGAGGTGATGCAAGTATGAATGATGTTTGGGGAGGTCATAGCAGACCGAATATTACTAAAAAAGAGGAAACCAACAGTAACAACTGTAATGGCCCTTCCAAGTATGAACTGTCCAACTAACAGTGATAATTAATGCTGATCTCATCTTCTTTTGAAGATGTAGATGCAGTTGACACTGAAAGGTACTGGAGTGTGAATGGACTAGTATCCAGCTACATGGCCAGGCTATTCAGGGTCACATGGAATGTTTGCACTGTCACAGGTCATCTCCTACGATTGTGGCAGTAAGAAAGATAAAGGTATTCAGCTCAATCAACTTCATGTGAAGTGTAATAAAGCCAACACTGATCACTCTCAACAACTACAGGAAATATCTGAGAAAAAAAAATCTGTATATGTCAAAGTCATATCAGATACATCCTCTCAGGAAAGAAACTGCTCAGGCTAAACTAGGCACACCTGATCATCTGAAGTGCTTCAGTTGCTTAAAGCAAGGTCACAGTACTATGAATTGTTTTGTTCTGGTCTTGCATTTTACAGGAGAACTCCCACAAGTATAGTGAAAATCATGTATGAACAGATGGATAGAAAAAAACGTAAGGAGCAACATAACCAAATAAGATAAAAACAGAAGAACTCTTATGTACTGAAAAAAGTAAAAAATAACACCAACAACAAAGACTTACAAAATAATCCCACTTTTCTAAGTGGAAGGTATGGCTCCATCTACCAGGAGCACAGACAGGAAGTCACCTTGATAGAGAAACAAAACACATTACAGAAAATACTCAGTGTCAATAATATTCCACCTATATTAAGAAGAGGAATTGAAAGAATAGACTATGATACTTAGCTGAAATGTTTGTTGTTTAAATTAATTGTTTTCCAAAATTCTTCTATAATGCATCTTGAGAAATCTCTTCAAGTTCTTTAACCTCCATCACTGGTACCATTTTAGAGTATTATGAAAATATGGGGAACAGATGTAATTTGTTGACCAACTAATAGGGCACCTTTTCTTTGTGTGCAATAAAGTTTAGTGTTGCAAGTCTATAGACTTACACTGTCCCACCAGAGAACGTGTGATAAATTTTTTTGTTTGCTGTTAAGCACAAAGCTACATAATGGGCTATCTGTGCTCTGTAAGAAGGATAACAGTAACAAGAAATAAAATAAAAAGCAAAGAAACAGTAGTAGAATTTAGAAAAATAAGAAATATGGAGTAGATGAAAACAATGTAGAAGAGGTTAAGGAAAACAAAAGTAGAGAGAAATAAAAGAGGCTACAGAAATATTTAAAACTAAGAAAAAGGTAGTTATAGGAGTAGATTAGAATCCTTAGATGATTCTATTATTAAAACAGTAAAATAGGGTTACAGAAGTGGATAAACTGATTTATCCATTGCCAGTGTCATGTTTCATTTTACTTAATCCACATATTTAACCATTGCTGTATTTATTGTGTCAGGAAAAATGTAGCATTTAAATATTTCATAGGCCTAATAATAATGTCTTATGATAAATATAAGTTATCTATAGTGTTGAAGTGTAAATTTAACAAGATAAAGCATTTTTACAACCAGTATATGTCATACTTTAGCTTGAGTAAATTAATTATATGTTTTTAAATAAAAAATGTAAAGTTCACTTATCATGTCAAAGATGAATTCAAATTTTATTTGTAAAAAGTTATTGAATTTTGTTCCAAAAATCAGGAAATGATAATAGAAAATCCCTTACAGTACATTACTGTCTATATGCAATGATATGTATAAAGATAATGAATTTTGAATGACTTGGTGGGAAACGTATTCCTTTATGAAAAACTAAAAACAAACGTTTACTATAGTTGTAATACAAGAGAAACTAGTTCCAAAATATGGCACGTTTTTCTGAAATCATTAGTTTTTTTTATAATAATAATACCCTAATAGCTATCAAACTGTGAATGAGTGTAGCTAGAAATGTAACTGTTATAGCAGCAAACTCTTCAAATGCACAAATATAAGCCCAGATACAATCTATATAATCAAATCTTTCCTAGTTTTAAAGCATATGAAGAACATGGTTATCCTAGTATTTTTGTAATTGTTGTATTGTGACAGGAGGCAGTTCTTTTTTTGTGCATCCTTGAAATAATTTGGATTCTATGGAAATCCTTTTTTTTTTTTCGTGGCCCTAACTGTATTCTCATTTTTTTCTTGCCAGACTTTTACACTCGTATTTGGTCTGAGCCTTATCATAACACAAATTTCTTTTAAATTACTTTAGATAGTGGGTAAAATTAGTGTGTAAACAATATGTTGTAGTAGGGTATTATTAAAGATAGTAGTAGCCCACATACTGACAGCGATTTAGTTGCCAACAAAACATGAAGTCTGATTATGCATGAATTTTCACTGTAACTGTAAAAGACATATGCTCATTACATATGTTCAGGTAACATCAGGCAAGTTAGGGCAAATCAAGAATTTTCCCTATCTGGATTTTCAATGTAATTATTAGCATGTTACTGGATGAAAAAAGCAAAATTAAAAACAGCTTTCATTCTATTATTTGGTAAGTATCCATTTAATTATAAGCCATTCTGACTATACAATGTACCATCCACATTTCACAGATTTATGAAGGCAGTCTCATCTTGGATTGTTTTTTTCACTATCTTGATGACATCAAATTCTTTGTAGTTAGTTTCAAAGGTCATTTAAAACATCTATTTCGTGTTTTTGGTAAATTTGTAAAAAGGTTTAAAGCTGAAACCATCAAATTTCAAATCCTTAAAATAAAATCTGATTAGTTAGGTCTAACAGTAACCTAATGGTGTAAATCAAGGTCTTAGGTAATTGGAGTACGTAAAGACTATCCGGTCCCTATGAATGACAATAAATGATTTATCGAACTCATAGGTTTCTATTGAACATTTATCCAACACTTTGCATTCTAGACTATTAATCAAGTTAATTAAAAAATACAGATTTTGAATGTACTAATGACAAAGAGGTAACCTTTTAGAAACTAAGATGTTTTTTGACAGACGATTATAATGAGATGAAAGAGAATGATTCAAAAAACTGCATTGAAGACCCAACCAAGATTAGAACAACTAATACATAAATATTTTCAGTTCAGGGACTTACTTGTTACTAAAACTGTTTGTAGGTATGAAAAGTAAAATAATGAAATTATAAAAAACAACTTATAACATCCAACATTCATTATTTTTTATGCAAAAAGGGCCTCAGAGTTGTGTGTGGATATTTAACGTCAAAGAACTGACACTAGGTGCAGTTTGTCAAAAGCATGACAGAGATTGGCTTGTTTGAACTTTGCACATAGTTACACAAGGGCTATTTGCACTAGTTGTCCCTAATTTACCAGTGTAAGATTAGAGGAAAGGCAAGTAGATATCACTACCCACTTCCAACTCTTGAGCTACTCTTTTACCAATGAATAGTGGGATTGACTGTCACATTATAATGCCCCCATGGCTCAAAGGGCGAGCATATTTGGTGCAACCAGGATTCAAACCCGCAACCCTCACATTACGACTCGAGTGCTTTAACCACCTGACCATGCTGGGCCACATGACAGAGAACAGAATGATAAGATATAAAAATTAAAAAAAACAACTATTTTTATCTAGGTCAAAATTGCTCAACATATGTATGGGTAAGGTATTTGTTCTCCATTATTTTTTTTAATACAACACAATACACAAAACAAACTGATGAGTATAGATTCATATAAGTTAACTTGTTCAACACTGTTAGGCAAGTTGTTAGTGTCAGTTAATAATAATGACAAATCTTGACCCAGGAATCAAAAAGATAATGGAAAAAAACATCAGAAACAATATGAAACTAACTTCTCAACATATTTTGTATTTCCAAGTTTATGTTGCCATTTTTATTGTTTACACTGGAAGAACTTAAACAAATGATTCTTAATATTAAATGGATAAACAGAGGATCAGTAATTTTTGAAGAATACTATTACCCAAATAAACCAAACTACAGGGAAAAGGCCATAAACAGAATAAAAAACAAAACACATGGGGTATATGAATATTGGATTGGCTGACCAGGTTATATTACCTGCAGGAGAATGTACTGCAAGTTTTTAAATTCAACTACTGCCTATAGATACTGAGAAGACACTGAAAAAAAATTAACAACACTGTGGAAGTGTCTGTAAAACAATATCATTCAGTATGCCTTATCAGTATACAACCATGAAAAACTAGTGTTTATGACAAAACTGAACCTTCAGCCATTTTGTAAGAAATAACATAAAAGATAATTATTAATACATTGCAGAATAAAACAGAACTAAAATTGACCATACAGTAGTAAACAGTAGTGGTAATTTGAATGATAATTATAAACAATAAATTATCTTACTATTTAAGTACGTGCATGTTTTTCATAGACGTAATAGGTATCACCTTAAAAGGCAGAAAGGGAATACAAATGGAGGCAACCATGCTAATGTCAAGACAATAAAAATCATGCTTCAAGCATGTAATGCCAAAAATGACTAAAAAACTAAACTTCCAAAGACACATTATGAGATTTCATTTCTGGGAAAGCCTATCTAGCTATTAGTCAACGTACTGAAAGAAAGTGAGAGAGTGGATACGTTATGTTATAATGTGCAAATATTTTACACAATGTGTAAAAAATTTAAAAGCTCTAAGCAACTCAACATGCAGCTAATAGATTTAGAATAATATTATAAAACTATCCCACTAGAATTGTTATACAAGGACAATGAAAATATTAAATCCTGTATTAGCATACATTGGATGAAGCATAGAAACCTATGTTTATATTAACTAATATTCTAACATATTTCCATAATATTCAAAGCAAACAACACTACCCATAAACAGCCAATACATTTGTTGAACAAAACGAAATCACTGAAAACTTTGAATTTCATAATGTATTAAAATACTGGTTTATATTCCAACGGTTGAGATATTATTGTCTTGAAACCTACACTGTTCTGTGATGATTTACAGATGATGGATCATAGTGATTATTGATTGATTGAATATTGATCAAGAGTAATAAACTGCAAGTTTAAGTTAGATATTCAAAAATTGTTTACAAAGGAGGAATGAATGAAATGAGTGAAACATCAACTTATGACAGTTAGTAAGTAAGAAAGTAATGAAATTATTAAACATGTTGAATATTAAATTAGAAAAGTTTATAAAATCACTGATGATGTGCAAGTTATGGGTAGGTGTTACTAAAACTAGGTTAAATAACACTGAATCAGTTAACTAGGTTTAGGAATGGGTTGACTGTTAATTTCTTAACTATATGTAGTTTTCATGAATCAGAAATTTGGATGAAGTTTCTAAAACCACAGATGTAGTTTGTTTATAAATGCGAGTTTGTATAGCTTATCACAATCATGATTTTCAAACTAGACCCAAAACCAAAGCATTTTCAACTGGTTCATAATCATAATACTACAATGTTGTAATTATATCATTAAATAATTGTGAATGAAGTTCCAAAGAAAAAGAGAACAAGAATACAACAGTATAAAGTTAGGTATTCAACTAATTTCTAAAAGTATGGCTGTTTTAGTGTGGAATGACCACATTTTCAAACCAAAAACCTTGTACAGCCTGGTCATTTTGAAAATGGTCATTGTGCATTTCCTTTGCAGGTGTTCTATAACATCTGGCATGCCTCAAAACAAAGAACTTTTCTCGGGACAAACTATCAAAGAAAAAAAGAAAAGTGTAGTCATAGCAAAAACCAGGACATCTGGCCACCCTAGTTTTAACAATGTATAGCGATCCTAGACTCTTAGAGGATCCAACACAAATCTAGCATAAAAAATCAACCAATCGTCAGTGAGAATGTTAATTAGACAAATAGTTTGAAATTATACATACCTCAAGATGGTAACCCAGAATATTTACTAGCAGTGTTATAATTTGTTTTAGAAGAAACAAAGTAAAGACTCCCTTGAGACTATACACACAATAAAAACTGATTTAAATGGATCTTTTACTGAAACTTAAATAATGTTTATATTGGCTCATTATATAAAGTGTATTCAAGCAAATTGTATTTTCATGTTAATAAATATGTTTTACTGATACATTTTCTCTATTTATTCTAACTTCCATTGTAAACATTCCAAAGATTTAGATAAAGTTTTTTGTCAAGGGTTACTGATTATAAGTAGTTTGTACACAGCCTACAGTGAAAGAATAGGCTTATCTGTGCTACATAATACACACAGAACTTTGGCCAACATGGCTTTCTAGTCAATATTCCTGTTCAATGCACAAGAGAGACAGAGGTCAACAAGATCCAAATGTCAACATATTATGTCATTCTTCATGTTGCCCTAAGAGTATATCCCAGAATTTATGGTTTGATTTGAATGTTTTGCAAAGCTACATGAGGGTTATCTGCACTAGCTATCCCTAATTTAACAGTGTAAGACTATAGGGAAGGCAGTTAATACCACTCACCTTCAATTCTCTTTTACCAACAACAAAGTTGGAATTTTTGCCACATGCAAGCATGTTTGGAGATTCAAACCTAGGATCCTCAGATCACAGACAGATCACCTTAACCACCAAGCTCTATATTTTATGACAATCAGTCCAGCTGTTTGCCAGTTATACCCAAACACACAAATAAATAATGGTTTACTAGTTAGCAAACCAATTTAACTTGCAGGTAAAACATATGGGACACCAAGGGGTGATACATACACGGTTTTAAGAAAAGCTGAGAAAAAAAAAGATTTGTCCACATTTCTGTGCAAGTGTTTTCACCTTATGCCTTCTCCAAAAACAGTTTGTAACAGTTTTATATTTTAAGTCACTTTTTGTGAAATATCAGTTTGATAAACTTTATAAAAATTACAATTTTTATTCAGTGACTATTTTTAAGTTATATGATTTCATAATTTGATAAAAAAAGTATTTTTTGGTACATGAGATAACATCTCTGATCAGCTTATATTAATCTTCTCACACATGTGGGTTTTGTTACGAGTCTAGTTGCTGACAAATGTCATAATTCAAAAATTCGAAAGGTGGGGTGGTTGGTGAGAATTCAGCACTTATACATTGGAGGATGGAAGTAAGGTCCAACTGATGACTTCTTCCTATGTTTCTCTCTAAAGGCTTGAGAGTAAAAGTTTGGTCTGACAACAGCTGGTTCAGCAGTTCATTTGTTCTAAGACTACACACATACACACAGACAAATAACAATAGTTTATTTAAATACAACTAAAAGTCAAACATTGCTCGTGTCAGTAGTTAGGAACTCAACATTTAAAACAGTTTAACAATAACATTTCTCATCAATATCTGTATATTGAGTTGTAATGTGAATAAAGCCTATTGTTATTTAATTATATTTTGATGTGGCTTTCTTATTCCTCCTTCGGAAAATAACACTAATAATCCAAAATCACTTTCACAAACATACATTGTTACACAATGTGATATTTTCTTTTTTCTTGCACTATTGGAAAAATGTATTCATAAAAAACTCAACCAATTTGAACATCCTTTTTTTAATACCATAATGTGACATTTTTTATGTTATTTTCTTGGAAAATAACATTAATAAACACAATAAATTTAACTACTGTGCTACATTCTTTAACAACATTTCCTAGCTTCAAGACAACTTATCTAAATTTTAATATCAGTTACATATTCTAAGCTACACCATGTATTTTTCTAAAAAACTATTAAATGTAACTTCACATTAAACATGAAGAAACAATGTTCTACAAATGATTTTTCACAGAACTGCTCCTGGATTAACATTACTAATGCAAGATTTCCCTATGTGATCATAAAACGTTTACAAAATAAACTGAAATTTATTCAATCAGACCATGCATCTGAAATATTATAGTAAAAACACAGAAAAAAAAAAAAGAAGGAAAGAAGACATAAGTACTAGTGTTTGATCTTTAAATACAACAGCCAGTGTTGTACTTTACAGTAAAATTACTAGCACAAATAATGGTGCATATTTTATTAGTTTTTAAACAATGAAAATGTTTAATGTGAACAAGTAAGAATTTATAGTATTGTAAACACTCACTAAATAAAGTGACAATGTTTTTTTGATAAGTACAATATTTTTATAAAAGAAAATATATACTTACAAAAGTTCATAGATATGACTCATTTTATAATTTATTGGAATCTAGAAATAAAATTTACACAAGCCTTTTTGGTCCACAGCTGCTAACCAAGAAAATACATACACACTTTTAATTTAAACATACTGTTTAAAGAGGTACATGTAAGTATCACATAATATTTAGGAATGAAAAACAAGTGTTAATAATCCAATGACTTGCAATCTATCTTGGCTGAAACAGTAATCTCTCGCTAGATACACAGATGAGTACAGAGGGATGCAAAAGTTGCATTTAAATCAGGAATTTTGTCTCAGACTTCTTTCAAGTTTCATTAAATGAAGTGTACTGGTTTTACACAAACAAATAGCCTGATATCAGATTTTAGTATTCTAGAGCTTGGGGAACTCCATCGACAGTAACCTTCTTCACAATTCCATCTTCAGACACCGTCACAGTTTCTACACCATTTTCTATGACTCTGTAGGATTAATAATAATATATATAAACATGCACACAAAAACTGGTATAAAAATGAAGTGACTATATGACTAACTACTGGGTTATTACACACACATACTTTCTTAATTTAACCTTCTTTCTTTATTGAGACTATTTCTGAAGGTCAAAGTTGAAAGTTTTTTTAATCTTCAAATTATAATGTTTTACTTGTATTTTATTACAGAGTTTGATGTAGTTTAATGTTTTATAAAGAGTATGATTTTGCTGATAAGCTCACACACTTTAGTTCTTAAAACATTTACTTTTATCTCATAGAATTATTTTATAGTTTGATCATTCAAGGATTCTTTTAATGAATACAACACAAGGTATTGTTATCACTGGAGCTTAATGCTACATACAGGCTACACAACCAAGCCACATATATCAGTTAAAGTTTCTAACCATAAAAAGGACAACCAGTATGTAGCTACTTTTAACTGAACAGTGGCCCCAATTCCCAGCTATACCCACTCCAAAGTTGAATACTATGATCTTAACCTTGGACTTTCTAGTCTGCACTCTAACATGCTAACCAGTGGATAACACCCAGTACAAATAATGACAAAGAAGAATGATAAAAAGTGAAACATAATGGTGAATACTACCCATCCTTGATAAACTGTGAATATTTGTTAATAAATGTAGGTTTCCCATTGTGAACAAACAGCCCTCCATTAAAGCATTAATGTAAAGACAATAGTTTCATCACACTACAGGGTATGGAATTACTTACTATTTAAAAATTAATGATTTTCAATAACTTAACTTGACACTTTGGACAACATTTAAGAGTAACTCGAGTTTAAGTTTCCTCATAACTGAATATGCTTGTTTTCTTTCACTCCAGTACATGGAAATACACAGCAATTAATCTCTTGGTTTTAAAAGATAATTAATGTCAATAATCTAACTCAATAAACTTTATGGATTTATGTATGTTTATGCTCTTATACCAGCTAAATTAGCTCAAGGTTAAAGCTCTATAAATATTTAATTAGGTAATTTTCCCATTGGATGAAAGTAAGTTAACAAATTGAAAAGTGCAAGATAGCTTCCTCAGGAATGTATATGTATTTATTTGTTGTAAGGCAGTGTTAATATTTCTCAAACCTTTTCTTCAGTGGATCAC
This sequence comes from Tachypleus tridentatus, assembly GCF_004210375.1. Classification (NCBI taxonomy): domain Eukaryota; kingdom Metazoa; phylum Arthropoda; class Merostomata; order Xiphosura; family Limulidae; genus Tachypleus; species Tachypleus tridentatus. The sequence goes on from NC_134830.1 coordinate 51,300,712, forward strand.
CTACCCCAAGTGTTCTGTTTATTGTACAGCCAGGAATATAGCTCTGAGTATCAGTGACTTGTATTTTGGAATATCCCATAAACTACACCAGTTTAATGTACAAGTTTATCACATCTCAAGAGAAAAGGTTCAGCCAATGTATAGACCCCCCACTTGTAGCATTGGATACTCCCCTGCACATCTAATATAATTTTAAAATATTTTTAAATATATTTAATGTCAAACAAAGGACACTCCTTACACATATCAATAATTACCATTTTAAATAGCTATAATGTCTAATGTGTTTTAGTACTGATATAAATATTAGAACAATGTTTTTCAAACAGCAACACATACTTTACTGTTTCTATTCTTCTTCCATTTACAATTCGTGTTGATTTTGTAGTTTTCTTGACATTTGGCTGTCCTGAACTACCGTCAAAGCTACTGGCAAAAGATGAAGTGCTAAAGCTTGAGAACCTATAAATAAATCCTAGATTACAAGTTTAGATACACACACACATTTGTAATAAGGATAGACTGACAATTATAAAGTTAAATGTTGAAACTGTGAGTGAGTGGCTAATCTTTCACTAACAGAATCACATGTTTAAATGAAGCAAGCATGTATCAGTGTCAATTTTCATGCTAGTTCACTCTTATTCATAATGGGTCCTGAAATCTGCATTTTAGTTATATATTTGCCTTCAGACTTGCTGTTGAACCAGTGGAAAAATACTGCTCATACATAACAAAGTCAATATTCTCTATTTGTTTAGATGTAAATTTTTTTTTCCTTGAGGAAAATTAAAGAATCAATGTGATTCTTTGAGAAATGATGTATGAATTGGTTTTCTTTTTATTTTCTAAACATATTTCTATACATGCTTCCAAGCACAAAATATAACTTATTTATCTTATGATGATGAGAAACCCACTTAAAATAAAAATGTATTCTAAAGACAGCTGGTATGGATATTAAAAAGTAACATTTCAAACTCATGTAGAAAGTTCACACAAAGGTAAATTCTTAGTACAAAGGAAACTGAAGAATCTTGGAAACTAACAGCTTGAAACTGTTATGACGACAAGATTCTGTGGACACAATTTAAACTGAAATATAACTCCTTTGCAAGTATGGAAATTGTCAAAACCATAACTGATATATAATTAGCTTTCTTATTGTCCATTTTAACCAGAGATATGCCTCTAACTCTCTCGATCCACTTTACAAAAACTTACACATCAGAAACACACATTCAGAGAAATGCTTATTTGTGTAAGTCTGTAACACCCTAATATCATAAAAATGTCAAAAGTAAAGATATATAACATTAAAAATCAACTTCTTTTAGGTTTTCCCTGAAATAAAATAAATTAGCAAGAACACAACTGATCTTATTTTAAACTGAGTACAAACATAGTAATAACTTGAAAACAAAGAAAGAACAATCATAATACACACAAAATAACTTTTAAAGTTAAAAACACCTTACGAGGTAGTTCACACAGAATTTTCCATGAAGTACCAATAAGTCAGCTAACATTTCTAAACTGATAAAAATACACCCACAAACAATAACAAGAAGTGTATTTAGTAGGTAATTGTAGAAACGAAGGAGCAACTAGAGTACATACAAGGTAATAATGACAAAAACAATTACAGGTGTTTCAGCCTACCTGTAGTTTAGTAATTAAAATTTAAAACTTTTGAAACTTTTTATAGGTGAGTTTGATGTACTACAACCCAAATAAAATAGATAAAAATATTGAAAACATTTATAACAAAATATAAATTTCTTGTATGTTTGGGAAGGAATTAATTAATATATAATTAGGATTTGGAATTCCAGTTTTAATTGACAAACATTGATAAATCACCTCCAATGCAAGAAATTGTGGTATATCAATAAACATAAAAAAAAAACACAACTGGAAATGATTAATCAACTAAAATTAGCATCAGAACTTTCTAAGGGAAGTTAGTTTAGCAATGCCCGTCTTCTTGACTTATGTCTAGTGTTCAGAGTACATTAAAAATATCACAACTACAAAGGTTAAATTAATATTAAACTAAACCTTATAAGTAAAATAAGTTGTGTAACACACGTTAAAGTAGAACCTGTACAAAAACAAATTAACTCAATCATAAAGTTGTAAAGGTATCAATATTTATTAGAGTGAAGATTTTTATATATTTACACACACACATATATTGATGTAAATACAAGTACCCTTCACTAAAACCACTTCCATTTAACAAGTCTGAAAAGCCAAATCCAGGAACTCCAAAGAAACCACCTTCTCTCCTGTTAACAGCTCCTGCAAAACAAAAGAAACATCACTAAGTTTACTGGAAAACCAGATCAGCAAAAGACACAAATCAGTGGTTTAAACTGTGTGTGTGTGTGTGTGTGTGTATATAAAACTGTTTTTTTTTAAAAAAACAACTACAACATTTAAGTTAAAAGGGAAAATAAAGGCACAAGTCACTTGTTTAACTAAAGAAGCATTTTTTTATACATATATACAACCAACAACTAAATTCACATCAGAAAAAAATAAAGTGAAAATACTCTTGAAGAAGTCAACTTCAGTAACAATGAAAAACACTAAAAATACTATTTTTGAAACCACTCTCTGTCAGTAACGTTTTATTTAGTTGAACAGTTCATGCCCCTTCTGATGCAATTCTGTAAAACTACAATGTTTTATTCAGTTCAACAGTTCATGCCCCTTCTGGTGTAATTCTGTAAAACTACATTTCATTCAGTTGAACAGTTCATGCCCCTTCTGATACAATTCTGTAAAACTACTTTTTCTACACTCCCACTGAAGTTTAAAAAAAAGTAAAACTTAAATGATCTGTTACCTTCCACACTTAGATCCTAAAAAAACAGATGATCAGAAAACACCAACAGATTAGCAATCTTTAAAACAGGGATTAGCAATCTCTTTCTGCACAGGGGCCAGAGGCCATGTCTGTGAGTGGATGGAGAGCCAATTAAGTTACAAACTTGAATTCTTTTTTAGGACCACCATGGGCCAGGTGGATGTGATATTTCGTTTGGGGACTGAGGGCCAGATAATTTCGACTGGTGGGCCTCAGGTTGTCGACTCCTGCTCTAAAGTTTACTGTACCTGTGAATTTCATCCTCACGTTTTTAATAACTGCACACATTATCTTTCAGCAATAAAAGAGCTGGTAATGTTAAAGTTATCACTTCACGTACCAAAGAACTATAATTTATAAATTTCATTATCAGCATCAATCCTAAAATAACCTGAACTGGAAAACTGCCAATTGCAAAAAAATCTATGTTAATTTCATTACTTAACTTCTACACGTGCAACCTTTCTTTGACCTGTAAACTGTTCTCTGTTTTGACACCAAATATATTTAAGGTACTTCTTCTATTGAGTTATAAGAGGTCAGGTTTTTCCAATATCTGGAAATTATGATAGTCAAAATTTGCTCTGCTCATAAATCACTTGTTATATCTGACTAACTGAAAGTACCAGAAAGTTTTGGCCATCTAAGAGAAGACTGAAAGAAAACACTTCAAACCACAAAAGCCAATTGTTTTTTTTCTAAAGTTTCATAACCATGCAATTAATGTATAATGAAACTGCTGCAAAGAACATTTTAAATCCAATCTATATGTATATATACATATTTTTCAATTACTGGTAAAACTGTTTTACAGAATAATCACTTCTGTGATTAGGAACAAGTTATTAGTACACAGGTATAACAGCACATAAAATCATTTTTAGGTAGATGACCTACAGCAGCTAAGAAAATTTCTAGTTATATTCTCACATTTTACACTTAAAAAAAAATCTGGTGTTAGTTTATAAGTAAAATACAAACTGTAGAAAAGTCATAAACTTAAAAAATGGTGATCAGTAGATTATGTTACTTCAGGCAACAAATCCTATATTACTGTAAGAAAAAAAAGACTTGTTTCTGACACTAATAACATTTAATTTCAACTAGAACAAAAACACATCTTTCCAGTTTAACTGAAAGAGGTTATGGGGTCAATAAAATATTATTAAATCAGTTTATCAACCACAAAATGAATGTGACTTAACTACAACAACGAAGGTACTTCATTATCAACTTAAAAACAGTTGCTTGAAAGTGAGCATGTTAACTCTTTCACCATGGCGAAAAGTTTCCACTGTCCACAAAACACATTCTTCTTTCTCTAATACTGTCATTCTACAACATGTATGCGAAAACAGAGCAGAACGAAACAGCTTTCCCTTCTTTTGAGTGGCTGTGTCTACAATACAAGTTTTGATTGAACCTATCCTAACACAAAACTGTCTTTAGACCAATTATACAGATTGTAAACATTAATACAGACAGTTCTCCTGAACTGGACTACTGTATTGAGCTTGTAAGCGTGGTGATGGATAGTAATGGTTATAAAGCATGGTGTCTTGTTGAGGTAAAAATAATTAATACTTTTAACACAATAATTTACCAAAAACAAACTGCATAGAAGCTCATTAGTTTATTTGGTAGACAAAACAAATTTCCAAGGTGAAAATAATGTAATAAAAACTCACTGGAGTCACCCATTCTAGACTGACCAGGTGGTCTGCCAAAGAAATCTGCAAAAGGATCATTTTCAAAAAATTCTCTGAAAACATCTTGTGGATCTCTGAAGACAAAACCAAAGAACTGATTAAAATCAGGTTCAAACATTTCACTTGTATCATGATGTGTTCTATGTTGCCTAAGTAGTCCATCCTTTCCATATTTGTCATATATTCTTCTTTTATTTTCTGCAAGAAGATGAATAATAATTACTTCAATTCAAACTGTTTTAAGATAAAAACATATAAAAGTGTGAGAGGCATACTAAACTTTTTGTAAACATATTATTTGTGTCATTTTCACATTTATTTACTTGTAACATACTTTTAGAAGATTCTATACATAACCATGCCATACATTACTATAACAACACATTCAGTTGTACTATTAACACCCTAGCCAAATTTCTGTGTTTGTGCTGTTGAATTTCTTACAAAACACATAAAGTGGGATTGACCATCATATTATAATGCCCCCAAAAATATGCACTGTAAAACTTTACACACACACACACACATACATACATATGTCCATAATCTCTTAAAATAAAACAAAATAATACAGTCAAGTTTCTACATTACTTTATCTGGATGTAATGATGATGGTAAAGTGAATCAGTGAAGCTTTATGAGGTTATAGTGACACTTTTAACCCCCCAGTGTGAGCACTCATATTATATTCAGGGTTGCAGAAAGTATAGTTTCAAAGTTAAACACAGTCCATGGGCTTACCAATTTATATACTAACAAAGCAAATCATTAATATATTCTGACAACAAGCAGTGCACTGAAAATTTAGAAGATAACAAAATGAGAACTTGAGACTTTTTACATCTGTCAATGAAGATCACATAAAGAAACTTACCATCTGATAATACTTCATAGGCTTCAGAAATTTCTTTGAACATAAATTCTGCCACTTCTTTCCTCTCTGGATTTTTGTCAGGATGCCATTTCAAGGCAAGTTTACGGTATCTAATGTTGTAAAAGTTAAGTAACAATTTTTAGTTAGTTTACTGTGGTTCGACAGAATGCCAATTTAAGGCAAGTTAAGACAACAATCTATTAGTAAATGTAATAAAGTTTTGTCAGGATGTCATTTCAAGGCACATTTATGGTAGCTGACATAGTAAAAGTTAAATGACAATTTTTTATTAAGTCTATAATGGTTTGTCAGGATGTCATTACCTGATGTAGTAACAGATGATTTTTTTTCTTTCTAAGCCTACAATGGATTTTCTACAGGGTGGCCCGTAAGTCCCTACCCATCCATATGTTATTATGTTATATTCAATAATACTAATGATGAGTCGAAGGCAGCTGTTACTACGGCATTTGGAACAATAACTCCTGCTATGTTGAGGAAAATGTCTCACAGAACATGGTGTCGCATAATATTATGCAGGGAGAACAAGGGATAGCACACAGATACACTGGATACATAAGATATATGGATGGGTAAAGACTTATGGACCACCCTATATTTAGGTCTTATAATTTATTAAGTAGAAATAATATACAAGACCAACAGATTAATGTAGCTATAATTTTCTTTAATTATAGTTTGTAACTTATATCAAATACTTAGTTATTCTTTTAATTGCAGGTCACCTTTTTTAATGAAGAAATCTGCATACAGCAACAAATAATTAACTTAATTAGTTAATTTACAGACCGAGTTCTTGCATAGTTAACTGAGTGTCATGATTCTGTGTAACAAGTTTTAACAAGCAAGACCTACTTTCTACCACAAAACAACTTGCAAAAAAAATTTTGTATATATTTACTAGTTGATATCCTGCTTCTCTATTGTTCTTTTGTACAAATGTGCATCTAGACTTGCCACAGTCAAACACTATATGACTACCATAATAACTTGTACTACAAATTACCTTGCTTTCTACTCTGCATTTCTTTCACATAGTTTACATTACTTTGAAGTTACAAAGTTAAATTAATGAAAACTTAATAAAATTTGTCACTCCACTAGAAACCTCAGGGATAAATATTTTTATCTTAGACTGAAAATTGCATGATGCACAAAAAAATAACCTAGGATACATTGTGAAAACTGTATAAATTACCCATAGTGTTTAAAAACACCCATAATTCTTAAGAATCAAAGGTAAAGCTCTGGTAACATGTAGTATATTACATTACAATCTACCATTAACAAGTTACAATGTTATACATGCAACCACAATTCTTAGATATTACAACCAACACTTGTCTTCATGATGAAACAAATTATGTAAATACTGCTCTGCATTATGAACTTAATGTACTACATATTTTGAAAAATAATGGATTTTTTATACATGATGACAAATATTTCTAAAATTAAAGGACCATACACAGCTTTCAGTATAAACATGAAGAACATAAACAGCAACTGTATTCTTACGCTTTTTTTATTTCTTCTGTAGTAGATGTACGTGGAATTTCAAGAGTTTCATAATAGTCAGCCATTTTTGAGCAGAACTGCAAAATATACAGTTCGCTCTACACAGTACAGGGGTCTCCTTTTGAAACTGAAAGATTATAATAATATAATCAAAACAACAAAATATACAGTTCGCTCTACACAGTACAGGGGTCTCTTTTTGAAACTGAAAGATTGTAATAATATAATCAAAACAATAAAATATACAGTTCACTCCACACAGTACAGGTGTCTCTTTCTGAAACTGAAAGATTATAATAATATAATCAAAACAACAAAATATACAGTTCACTCCACACAGTACAGGTGCCTCTTTCTGAAACTGAAAGATTATAATAATAGAAACAAAACAACAAAATATATAGTTTATACAGTAGAGAAGTATTTCTGAAACATAATAAAACTATCAAAACTACAAAAGAACCTAAAACACTAAGATTTCAACATTTGTAAAAAGTATTTCCTTAATTATTATCTAAGAAAATGTCTACAAAGTTTCAGGTGCCATCTATTAATTACAGCTCAAGTTTTTAATACAAAGTATTTTTTGTACTTTCAATGTTCATAAAGGACTATTACCATCTGTGCATTTGTTTAGTCGATAACACTTTTACTAAGATTAATGATCTTAGAGAAGAAATGAAAACAAGGTGAAAAATTATTGTTCAGATCTGTAACTAAAAACAAGAAAAGTCTAGTTAACATGATACTTTGCTGTTCAATTATAAAAGATGTGTTGTTATTATTTCAGAGAAGAAAGAAATGGTATTCTTCATTGTTCAATTTAGTATCCTTATAAACAGAATAACTAGTAACCTATTTGTTAGTTCTGATTCAAGTACTTCCAATAATATTGGAACTTGGGTAATTTCTTTGGAGACCTTATTCATGCAGTCTGCCTCTGGTGTGACTTTCATCTCTTACTGATCAATGATTTGGAACAAGATCAGCATTTTGCTCAGACATATTTGCCATCAACGTCTTCAGAGCACGAACATGGTAAATAATTGCTCAGAAGTATCTGCCTTCACAACAGGATGAATCATATGTTTTACATCTTGCTTTGGCTACTTTAACAGATTGACTTGTGCAACTGATTCATTATTAACTGGGATATTCATATACACCTTGAAAATGAATTTGGTGATAGAATACATTACAACGATATTGCTTATCTAATATAACATATGTCTACCATCTTTCATTTGGATTATTATGCAGAATGTATCTATACAAATTTTAAAACCTAATTTGTTTATTATAATTTATTTTAAGCTTTGGTAAAGCTTACTACCACAAATTAAGATCACATAACCAGAGCCAGATGTGATACTGTGATGCTAGGGGTCTCCTTTTTAGGGTGATTTAAAGTGAGGCCCCCTTCTTTGGAACTTGAAACTTTCAGGCAATTGCATGGGTTGTACCCCTTCTAAATCTAGGTCTGCTGCAAAAAGAAATTTTCATATGACTACTGTCCTTGATAAGGCTTATTGAAATAACAACACTAACAAATTTCAAAGTGACTGTTGCTTTCTGAAATGCTTGCTACATCAAATTTTCACATCAATACCATTCTGGGTTAGATTTACCACAACATAGATATACTGGAAACCAAACAACTGTATCATTATAAATCTATTACAAAAAAGCAGTCTACATCCTAAAAGAACAAAATCAATACCATCATTCTGGGTGAATTTTGTTATTATCCTACACATTACAAGAAATTTACATGCAAAGTTTAATGGTACTAAAGCATGTTTATTTAATGACAGCTCCATTATTACCAGGAGTTAAACCAAAGTCTTCATGCTGACAAATAAATTATACAATAGAAAATGAAAGATTAAATACAATGCAATTACTTATGACTAAAAACACTGCTGAACTTCTGTTTACAATTTAGATAATTTAAGTTTTTTTTTTACTTATGGATATTTGTTTGGCATTCAACATCACAGAGTGGTCATTGTTTTGAGGAAAGGAAACATTTTATTAAAGTTTTTTCCTACATTTTGCCTATACAGCTTTTTCTAAGCCTAATCATACTCTTAATTTTCCTCAATAAGTTTATCTTTTAATCATCAAAACATTTCCATGCAAACGATTCATAAAAATCATTTTAAAAAATCAATTTTGCTAGAAGCCCACACACAAATACTTTTTGTATAATCAACAACACTAGGTGGCATTGTTTTTAGGTCATTTATGAAGTCTCTTAGTTTTACACCTGTTCATACACAACTGAGAAGTCCATTTCCTTTCTAAACAAGAAGACACTTTTAAGCAGCTAATAAACCTTAATTACTGCTTCATCTATAACTCAAACTGCTTCAGGAAGAATCTCTTGAATTTCAGTGACTAACCTTACACCCCCAAACAAGAGAGTACATATGTTGTTTTTAAGTTTATCAATTATCCTGTGAGGTCATACTTTTAACCATTTTGATAGTTTTACTTTTTATTTTACCTTTCCTCAGAATCATTACAATTAAAATAAACCAGTATTAGAATTTAAGGCTTGCAACAAATAAAGCCTTAAAAATATGTTGAAAATTTCTTTTGTATATTTCATTAATAATCTTTCAGTCATTGAGAGTTTAAAATTAAAGTTGTGTACATCACTTTGAAGCTTACCTTCTACCTTTTATAAGGCTCTTTAAAAATTGGTTGGGTATTTTTAGGTACAACCAACTTTTCAAACCCAACATCTATGAGGCAAGTAGTGTAATTTTGCAATTTACATATTGTACACTTCTTAGTGTTTCATCTTCATTTCCTTGGAAAATTATAAATCAAATTATCAGTTCATACATGTCACTATTATTTCTATACTGACATTTTGACCCAAAAATATAGTTGACTTATTCAATGCCCATGACAAGTAACTTCTTTTTCTTCATTTGATTATTTTGTGATGATGAGAAACACAACTGAAGTAAAAATGTATCTCAGGATGGCTGGTATGGGTATTAACAATTTTATTAATAAAGCAGAGAATAATGTCAGGTACATCTTAGGGATGAAAGCACCTGGCAATGGTCAGTTGCAAACTATCTTTATTAACCTGAAAATGAATTAAGAAGGTCAAATGTTATTCTCTACTTTTTTGGCAAAAATGATAATACTCATACCAGCCATCTTGAGATACAGACTGATTATTTATTAAATTCACATGATAACTTATAAAATGTGTACAAATTACAAATTTATATTTCATTTTACTAAACTACGTTTATTTCCTACATAGCAATTTATACACCAGATGATTTAATAAAACAAATGGGATATAATAAATTATATATATATATATATATATATATACACACACACACACTTCGTAAATCAACAAACATATTTCTCATTCATCCAGTCCATTTACAAGTGGAAGTGATATTTATACCCTACATATATACAAAATAACACAAATTACAACACTGCTTGAACTTGAAACAATTTAACTAAAACGTTACACTTTCAACCTCTTGTATTAGATTATTACTATTAATACAAAATATTAATATCCCAATAATATCGCACACAAATATTAATTGTCAATTAATGTTATGGTATATAAATATAAAATTAAAGGCTAATTCGTAAATTGTATCTCGACTCAATATAATTATCATTATACAATGATATATTAACAGTTCATAAGCCAAACACAAGTTAACTGTTGTAAATATACGAGTATTAGGCATATTACTAAAGACTTTATATCATATTTTATATTTAAAGTTTAAACGTAATTGCTTTTATTACTGTTTTAAACATAATATTAATAACAATATTCAATATATTTGTAAAAGCCAGACCAGTTTAAATATACATATAACGACATAGTATACTTTATGATATAACTCAAAATCATATACAGTCACAATATATCTGCTAATATTATACAAAATACCTTGCTGTGCCAAAGAAAGCATATCATAAATACTGCAATATAGTTTTTCACGAGGCCCTAAAAAGCACACCTACAATAATTTACCTTCTACGAGGTTTAAGACCTGCAATGTTTTATTCAACAGGATGAAACAGCTGGACGTTACATATTCACATTTCGTTCCAAGTACGTCGCAACGAACGCAAGACGACCAATAACAGAAAACTTCTTAAAATAGCTTTTAAAACTCGATCTCCCATAGGGTGTCAGCACAGGGGTATCTGGTTGCTTCTGCAGATTTTTTCCGCACGAAATATATCACAGAAATTTATTGGACAGTAGTTCAATAACATCTACAAACTGTAGGAATTTGATTGCAGATTTAATACTTCTTTAGTGAATAATTTACTCATATAATCAGTTGAAAAACAGCAGACTCTACACACACAAACAAAACAGGTTGTTGTTTTTTTCTTTTTAGGGCAATCAGCCCACTTTAGCTATTATACAGTATTATTATTATCGCAGGCCCGGCATGGCCAAGCGTGTTAAGGCATGAGACTCGTAATCTGAGGGTCGCGGGTTCGCATCCCCTTCGCGCCAAACATGCTCGCCCTTTCAGCCGTGGGGGCGTTATAATGTCACGGTCAATCCCACTATTCGTTGGTAAAAGAGTAGCCCCAGAGTTGGGGGTGGGTGATGATGACTAGCTACCTTTAGCTGTCTTACACTACTAAATTAGGGACGGCTAGCACAGATAGCCCTCGAGTAGCTTTGTGCGAAATTCAAAAACAAAACATTATTATTATTATCGAAGTTCCAATTTTTGTAGTAATCCTGTTTTCATGAGAATAAGAGATTTTAATTTGTAAGTAATGATATTTTTTACACTTATGCAAAACTTAGTTGGAAACATGTAAAGCACGCAACATGCCAGAAAAACATAATTTCTGTATATTAATAAAGTATTTTGCTATTGTTACGTATTATAATTTATCTTGGATTTATTACGTTATATATTATGATTTCAAATAGGCTGAAACAGAATTCAGTTGTAATTTAAATTTAGAAGTTAATTAAATGTCGGGATGTATAAAATTTGTAATATTTGCCAGCAAGATTGATGCACACAATTTTTTTCTTAATACAAATATATTTTAATACATAAACAATAATATAAGTTATAATATCAGTTACCACAAATAATGATTTATACAGAAGTTTTACAAATTTACAAACAATACTGAGTCTTCTATCTGATCTGGAACTAATTATTTTATCGACATTTCACGGTGAGCAAACTAATTCTGAGTTGATATCGGTACAATTCACTAACGTTATCTAATGTTTCAGAGAAATGCTAACGTCCCACGGTAATTCGCCAAAGTTAAACTATTTGTAATGTTCGAAATCTATAAAGGTTCCTGATCAAGTTTCTGTAGTTTTCTATTTAACAAGCGTTAATCACAGTTATAGTTTCCAAGGTTTATAGCATACCAACAGTAGCAGTTCCTGATCAAGTCTCTGTAGTTTTCTGATTAACAAGCGTTAATCACAGTTATAGTTTCCAAGGTTTATAGCATACCAACTATAGCAAATCAACAATATAAACTGTCTCTCCACGTTGCGTTGGCTACCGTTTATAAACTTGAGGGGATATTTTCTAAAAATTCAGCTTAGGTAACAATTCTGGTATTTACATTCATATATACATTTAACAGCATAAGTTACATGCATTTATAAATATATATTTACCTAAAACAAACTTCGATATTAAAATAAATATGTAATTGCAAATCCGCTACACTACGTAAAAATCGTTTTAACACTTTAACACAGTCTTGATAAGGAGTTTATTTAATCTACTGCCAAATCCTGTAGAGGTTGGAAGAATATGAATTAGTGTAGTATTTTACCCATCGTATACGTAAGATATTTATACATAAATCTGGCGTTAGCTTCTTCTTGTTTCCAACTAAACTGTCATAGCATTCTATACAAGGTTCTATAACGCTATACCTCTCAGTGCAATGTGCTACACACATCACAGATGGTCATTATGTTCTGGTAGAAAAATAATGAAGGTAATATCCTCTAGTTACACATTAATCCATCAGTAGAACAGATCGCTGTCCATCTTTAGATATTCAAATAACCCAGAATAACAGATGGCTAGAATTAAAAGAATTTAGCTAGATTTCTTGACTAATGTTCTAGTATTAAATCCAAGCACTCGTTTAAAAACGTGTATGAGAGACGTTTACAAAAATCTTATTGAACTTAAAATGTTTATTTTATTAATTAAAGAAGGTAACAAACATTAGATGTGGTGGGTCTACATACCACACCACAAACATAGAATACACAAAGATACTTGGTGACACTGATAGGAACAACTAAGGAACTATGAATAAACTCACAAATAATCATACAGCAGGACCGTAGGCATAATGTTTGAAAAAGGGGGGATTTTAATTTGTGTGATCAAAAGTTAACACATATTGTGCAAAGCATACTAATGTTATGGAGGTTTATTGGCACGTCCTCCAAAATTTCTTTTTTTATTTTAAATAGGTACTAAAAGATTAAATCTGGAAGCAATTTTGCAGGAAATATCACTTAAACAGTTGCATGGCTGTTCATAAACATCCAACAAATCATCATTCTGTTGTAACATTGCATGGGGAGCTAGACTTAAGTTTGTATAAATATTTATATTCTATTATAGTAAAGGACTGTACTATCTATATACACAATAGCTGTTAATTGTTAAGTTATATTAGTAATTTAAACAACTCTACTTAACAATAGTATATTACTTACCGGCTGGAGTACCCATGCCTTGAACAGAAGTTATGTATATTCATCGTTAATAAAAGTTTATATAAGGACATAGGAAGTTTCTTCTCTAATATGTAATTGAAAAAAAATGCTCATAAAAACTGAAAAAAAAACCCTACAAAACACGAAGCCACAACTTTGCATGCATCTTGGCATAGACTCAACAAAATTTCATGTTAAATTTGAAAATCCATCTACAAAGTTCGAAGAAGTGGTAAAAAACACAAAATCCAAAATGAAAATCTGTTTGCACCCAGCATGGACCTAATGATCCTCCATCTTAAATTACGTGATGATCCATCTACATCTTACGAAGTAATTATACGAGCATACATCAGACAGTACTATTATATTTATATAGATTAGTAGTTATACGGGCATAGATCAGACAGTACTATTATATTTATATAAATAAGTAGTTATATGAACAGACAGTACTATTATATTTTTATAGGTTAGTAGTTACATGGACATAAACCAGACAGTATTGTTATATTTATATATATGTATAGTTAGATAAACATACTACATACAGTACTATTATATTTATATAGATTTCAATCATTAGTTATCATTTTCGTAAATGTATGCCCTATTGATATAACGTGTCAGTATACTCCTTTCTTCTGGGTTGCTTTTCCATAAATAACTTACATACAGTTTCAGTGTCGATAGCAGTGTTATAATTATTACATATATAAAATTAAAGTACATAGTATTTCTTAGGTTTGTGCTCAGCAGGCAATTGATCAGCCTGTGTGAACTTTGGCGAACAAGAGACAAGTATTTAAAGCTCTGGATATAACTCTGGTAACTAATATACAAATATTTGTATATTAGTTTGACTTGCTCAAATATATTGTTTTAAAAAAAGTTGATGTGTTGCTGTTTATTAATTGTTGAAATTTATCGTCAACAAATCACAGACACCTATTTTAAAGAATCCAGTCTACAAAACCTGATTGTAGCAATAGAGCTTCGGGTTTCATTTACAAAGTGTCAAAAGAAGCCATTGTATGCGACTATATCAAACCAAACAAATGTTCATACTTCATTAGAAAAATCTGATCTATTTAGGAAACATTAGATACCATAAGCAGTTGCGTCGTAAGTGTATAAGTATATATTCTTACACCACAAAAATAGAAGGTTCGGCTGAACTCTTCTGCATACGTATGTGTAAAACAAAATTGTATTCACCAAAAGGCTGGATTTTGTTTGTTTGATATTAAACACAAAGCTATACAATGGGTTGTCTTTGCTCTGTCTACTGCGGGTTGTAAAACTCAATTTTTAGAATTATAAGCCCTTAACCTTACCATTGAGCTATCAGGGGCTCATAATCTAAAGAAAGACACATCATACTGTGGACAGTGACTTTTTTGTAATCCTTTGGATAAAGTGTTCACCTCACGTCAAGTTAGACCTTTTGCTTCACATTTACCTGACCCAAAATGACCAGGTGGTTAAGGCACTTAACTCGTAATCTGCGGGTCACGGGTTCGAATCCCTGTCACACCAAAACATGCTCGCCCTTTCAGCCATGGGGGCGTTATAATGTTACAGTCAATCCCACTATTCGTTGGTAAAACAGTAGTCTAAGAGTTGGCGATAAATGGTGATTACTAGCTACCTTCCCTCTAGTCTTACACTGCAAAATTAAGGACAGCTAGCGCAGATACCCCTCGTGTAGCTTTGCGCGAAATTCAAAAAAACAAACAAACACATTTTTCCTTGACAAATATTGCGTCTGCTTTTATAGCAATAACCTGATATTTTAGGTTTTGGTGGGTTGGATACTTATGCTCATTCTTTTTGAAAAAATGATATTTATCAGATCATCCCTTACGTTATGTCCGATTTAGGTTCAGAAAAAGAGAAAGGATTTCAAACGCTTTTAATGTTATTTAATCAATAATATATGTTCCATTATTATTTATTACTTCCTGCCAACGATTCACAAGCTTCTGAATACCACTTCTATAAAATTCTTGGGGTCTCGAGGAAAAGAATGTAGAGAGGGTTGTTTTGACATCTTCATGTGTTCCAAGCTCTTTTCCATCCAGATAGTTCTGCAAACTACGGAATAGATGATAATCAGATGGGACAAGGTCTGGAGAATAAGGAGGATGTGGAAATTTTTTCCCAGTCTAGCTCTTCAATCTTTGCAGATGCGATTCTTGCTTTATGGGGCCGTGCATTAACCTGGTGTAACACAACACGTTTACGATTGATCAAAGCAGGCCTCTTTTATTTTAGTGCAACATTCAAGCGCTCTAACTGTTGACAATAGAAGTCTGATGTGATTGTGATATTGAGTAGCAGCAATTCAAAGTGGATCACACCAATAAGACTTTCCTAGGGTGGAGGACCATATTGGGCTATGCTTTAGCCAGTTTACCTGCACTGAGTTATTGTCTGCGGCGCTTAACATTTTTATGATACATCCATTTTCTGTCCAAATCTAATCTGTCCAAAAACGGTTGTTACGTTCACGAAAAAAGCAGAGAAGTGCAAATGTCCACTTTTGCTCTAAGGTTGGCTTCTGTCAAATCACGGGGGCCCCATTTTCCAAGTTTTGACACCCTTTCAAACTGTTGGAGATGACGGTGAACTGTTGAATGGGTTGAATTAAGCTTTTGTGCTAGTTCTTCATCCATAACAGCACTATCTTCATCAAGTGCAGCCAGCAACAAGTGATCATTGAACTCAACAGAACGACCTGAACGCGGTGCATCACTTAAGCTGTAGTCACCTGATCTGAATTTCTGAAATCACCTTCGAGATCTTCTTTCATTGAGAGGCTCTGCACCATAAACACCTTGAATGTTTCGTGTAGTTTCTGCTGCACTATTACCTTTTTTAAATTCAGAAAGCATTATATGCCTAATGTGTTCCTCAGATACATCCATCTTCAAAAGGGTTTATTTGATTAATAATATGAAAAAGTGGAGTTAGGTTAGTTCCTTTTATTTGTCTGAACATTTTTATACACATCCTACTACACATTGTTGTCATTAAAGCCTTCTACAAAGACAGAAATTATGATAACTTTCTGTATTAAATTCTCGGGCATTACTTATGGGATGACCTGACACATAGTGTTAAGGATGACACGATTAAATTGCAGGCTAATGCATAACACAAATACATCTTATTGTTAAAAATAATTCGGCCCGGCATGGCCAGGTTGTTACGGCGCTCGACTCGTAATCGGAGGGTCGCGGGTTCGAATCCCCCTCACACAAAACACGCTCGCCCTTTCAGCCGTAGGGGCGTTATAGTGTTCGGTCAATCCCACTATTCGTTGGTAAAAGAGTAGCGGAGTAAAAGTTGGCGGTGGGTGATGATGACTAGCTGCCTTCCCTCTAGTCTTACACTGCTAAATTAGGGACAGATAGCGCAGATAGCCCTCGTGTAGCTTTGCACGAAATTCAAAAACAAACCAAATTTTCCAGACGTCTTTCAGACCCATTCTGTTTTCCATCGTGAGCCTATATTGACTAGATTTAATACAATATCTTCAATTGGAACTAAATGTTATGTCGATTCTATACTTTTTAACATTAACTTCCATCAGTAGTGGGACACGACAATAACATTTATACATCATTCGAAATGATGGTTTATATTTGTTGAGTTTTGGATTTATGGGTATCTGTACTTAACTGGGACGATAAAGTGAATACATTTTTCAATAAATATCAATTTATTGCGATAGCAAATCATTTAAAATATACAAGTATTTAATTTACTTTGAAATATAGGTGTGTATAACTAGATTCCTCACGTGAAATTATGGATCGTCCTGTTTTCATATTATCATCTACTCAGCCAGTCATGAAATGGTCGCATGTCAAAAGCTTTAAGTACCAGATGAACTTCTACAGGCGCAGTGTAAACATGTTTCCTTAAAGAGTATTAGATACTGTTTGACGTCAGGATCATCAGTATATAACATCATGTGAATACTTGTCTAATGGATGCTGGACTGTTTGTTTCTTTTCAATGAAATCGTGAGTTGATTAGAGTGAAGTTGTCTTCTAAATGTATTCCCAACAAGTTCTCCAAAAGCTTCTAAATGACTGGTACGTCCAATGGGGGCCTGAGTTCCATAGAATCTCCAACAACAAATGGAGGCCTTTTCATCCCAGGATACTTCAGGACCAACCCGATGGTATACCTAATAAGCTGTACTAAATCTGACACATCTCCACACAATACATCTTCATCCATAGGCTTGACTACGGTGAACTTTAATCCAGTTTATGGAGTCCAAAGGTCAGTCACGTAGTCCACCCCTTCACTACAATAGAAGTACTGTATGTGCCGGTCTTAAAACCTTCGGATGTTCTGAAAGCTGGTAAGAAGGCAGGGTGGTTTACCACCAGTTGATTGACAAAAAGAATTAGCCAGAATGATCGACAAACCGAGATACTTGACAAATCCAACTATAAACTATTTAAAGGGACCTACTCTTTTGAAGGTCTTCAGAGATTTTCAAATCTCAGTTAAAGTCGATTATTAAACAGTTACAAATGTCTGCAATCCAACATATTAGTTTCTGGCAATCTCACGTCTTTGAACATTTCTTTAAAGAACATATGTGGGCCTTTTACTCCCATTAAATAAATATTTTCAGAGCATTTATTCAAGTGTTTCTAAATGATAATTATACTTGTTGAGAGAACGTTATCGATATACCCATATTATTAATTTCTATCCAACATAGAATCACAAACAATTGTCATGAGACGTAAGTCAAGTTCTTGTGTTACGCTTAAATACCATTAGGATGATAAAAACTGTGCATACAGTGTGCTGTATCAGTAGTAATCAAAAAGACTACTTATCAATCAGAAAATAATCTTTGTGATCAAAAGAGATATAATACACTGTATTGTTAGTCTTTACGATAAACACTGGTATAATACACTGTATTGTTAGTCTTTACGATCAATACTTATATAATACACTGTATTGTTAATCTCTACGATCAATACTTATACAATACACTGTATTGTTAGTCTTTACGATCAATACTTATACAATACACTGTATTGTTAGTCTTTACGATCAATACTTATACAATACACTGTATTGTTAGTCTTTACGATCAATACTTATATAATATACTGTATTGTTAGTCTATACGATCAATACTGATATAATACACTGTATTGTCAGTGTTTATGATCAATATTGACCTAATACACTGTATTGTCAGTGTTTATGATCAATATTGACCTAATACACTGTATTGTTAGTTTTTGAGATGAATAACGAGATAACACACTGTATTGTTAGTCTTTGTGATCAATAATGATATAATACACTGTATTGTTATTCCTTATGATAAATACTAATATAATACACTGTATTGTTATTCCTTATGATAAATACTAATATAATACACTGCATTGTTAGTCTTTGTGAGAGATACTGACCTAATACACTGTATTGTTAGTCTTACGACACCGTGGGCTACCACCAGCACAATAAAAAACACAAATTTAAATAAAACATCAGAACAGGACACACGTAAAATATTAAAATCAAAATATGTAGAGAAAACATAGTTGTGTAACTAGGTAGAAATATATCTCAATTTTATTTACGACTAACACACAAAGTGAATGAAATATATATATATACATATAAACACAACGTACAAACTGTATACTAAATAAAAGATATATCTTAGTTTTAGAAGCATGTAAGATGAGTGATATGTGTTCATGCGTGTGTGCAAAGTTGAACATTTTTAAAAGACATCTAAACTCGACTGTTTTTCAACAGTTCACTATTGTTCTTCGTGTTTATCAAGTTAGTCACATTTCCTTTAGTAATTATTCAAGTATAAAATTCTTATAAGATAATAATTTATTTTTATTTAATTTCAGATTTAATTTTTATATGGTCCAGAAACTGTGTAGCAAGATGCCGTTGCCCATAAAAGTGTCGCTAATTACGATCTTGTAAACCAAATCTCTTACACAGAGTAAATAATAAAATGTTCCTCTTTTTTTTTTTTTTCCAACCATTAATTCCCTTAGTTTGCCAACGCCTTCCTTCTGAATGTCCATCTAATGTTCTTTATCTATTTCCGTCCCATACCTCCCATCTCTAAATATTGTTCTAGTTCATCTCTCCATCTTTATCAATATTCTGTTTCATTGTTACTCTCCGTTTCATTCTGATTTCCTTTTATATAAATATATATGTTCTGTCCATTTCCCATTCTCTCCCTAGATCAACAGTGTGTGTTGTTGTTTTCTATTCAGTTTTCTAATTTCTAAAGTATTTTCCACGCATAACGCTTGAATATATTTGTAGTTATGTTTCTGCAGAGAGACATGCTATCTATTGTTTCGTCTGCTTTATTTCTTCTTAAATCATTTTTCAATCGAACGCCATTCATTCATTTCTCGGCGAATTGGTTTGAAACTTGACAAGGTTACTTACATCTTGGTCTACTTTGTCTAGAAACGTTTTTTAAAATATTATTTAGGCCATTATAAGGGTTTTGTGTATTCAAAGGTAAATTAACCAAAAAATTAATATTTTGGGGTTTTGTGCGGTCACATGTACAGAAACCAAAATGAAAGTTAGTACAAATATAAATTTCCATGCGTCAAACACATTGACTTACAAGAAAGTTAAACTTGTTCATACTGAGCTATATATTTGTCTTTGGGTTTGTTCTACAACTCAGCCATATTTTGACAAACTTGCATGGGATTTCGCACAAAGACACTTTTCTACAGGTTCCACACAAACGAAAATGGCGGACTTGACAATTTTGAGTAATTATGAGGTGGTGGTCAAGATGCTACAAAAAAAATAATTATAGTTTGTTGTTATTTTTTGGACAAATTCTCCACCGTACTTGGGTCAATTTATACGAGCTTTGGTTCAAAGAAACCTTTTTTTTTACGAATCCCATACATAAGCATATAAAAATGTAGAATATTCTCATTATTGGTCATTTTAGGGGTTCTAAAGGTTAAATAGAACCAAAATTTTATAGGTTTAGGTCAATTACTTATCATTGTTTAGACAAATTAACATAGAATGTGAAACAAAGATATTTTTTTACCCCAAAACAGAGAAATACACAATTTTGGAACGTTTATCTTTTACTCAAAGTTTACGTGGAAAGCACAATTTGGATTTTTCGTGAACTGCTCATGATTGTGCCAATCAACTTACACGAAATTTGATACAAAGATATATTTTTGCAGATTATAGACAGTGGTATAGAAAATTTTAAATTTTTCTGGTGTCAAAACTGACCATGTTTGGATTACGTAGATGGAGGCATGTTGGCCTCTTTAATTCTGTCTTCATTTCTTTTTCCAAGCTCCAGTTTCCACTCCTATATTTTATTGCCGAAATTGAATTTTGTTTAAAATTTTTTCTTAGTAAACACTTTGCAATTTTAATTTCACACAGAATAAGATGAGAATTTTAAAGTGTTGTCCACTTGGCATTTATTTTAAGTTCTTCCTTCTTCTTGAGTGATGTCCTTTCTTTGAATTTCTTTGTCCATTCAAAGTAATTGCTAAACCTAAAAATGCAAACTTATGAGCTTTCTCGATCTCCTTTTCCTTCTGCAGTCATTATTTCTTTGTTACTATATTCATTAAACATTACTTTAATTCCAGTCTTACTACTTTCTCTTGTTAGCTTTAGTCCTATCAGTTCTGATTTTGGTTTTGTTTATTTCAAATTTCGCGCAAGGCTACACGAGAGCTATCTGCGCGAGCCGTACCTAATTTTGCAGTGTAAGACTAGAGAGAAGGCAGTTAATCATTACCACTCAGCGCCAACGTTTGGGCTACCCTTTTACCAACGAATAGTGGGATTGGCCG
Organism: Tachypleus tridentatus; assembly: GCF_004210375.1. Taxonomy (NCBI): domain Eukaryota; kingdom Metazoa; phylum Arthropoda; class Merostomata; order Xiphosura; family Limulidae; genus Tachypleus; species Tachypleus tridentatus. The sequence continues at coordinate 51,322,355 of NC_134830.1, forward strand.
TCACGTTATAACTACTCCACGACTGAAAGGGCCTGCATGTTTGGTCTGACTGGGGTTCGAAACCGCGAAGGGCACATTGTAATTTAAGCACCTTAACCACCTGGCCATGCCGGGCCAACATTCTGATCTACGACCTAATGAATTAGGTCCATTGTAATAAGGAAATCGACACTTAAATATCTTTACGGAGGTCGATTAAGATATACATACATATATATATTGTTTTAGTTTCCAAGTGTTTGGTTTATTTACGTCGCATTTATTCTCAAGTAATGCAAATTTTGTTCATATTTTATATCGTCAGTATGATTGAAATGAAAAAAAAAAAGCTACGCGGGGACTATCTGTACTAACAGTATCTAATTTAGCAGTGATAGACTAGTCATTACCACTCACCGCTAACTATTGCAATACTCTTTTACCAACGAAGAGTGAGAATGGCTGTCACAGCTGAAAGGGCAACGGAGATTCGAACCTCTAACTCTCAAATGCGAGTTGAGCACCCAAACCACCATGCCAAGCCAGGCTATTCCTCAGGCTGCGAAGTTTGGTTTTTCAGCAACGGGAAACCATCCACTTTTAGATCCGTAGTCCAACACACTAATCATAAGTCTACATCCGGCCCAGAACGAAGTGGGGTAAATCTTGCTGGACAATGTAGAACGTTCGTTAGCTTGTCGATAAGTTTGATATAGAAATTGAGTTATTAAACATTGGCTAACCTGTCTGATCAGAAAAACTTCGAAAATATATTTGTTTTATAGCAAAGCCACTTTAGGCTATCTGCTGTGTTCACCCGGATTTTCGCATTATAACTCCGTCAATTTACCACTGTTACACCAGGAAACAACCTCAAAGGATCCTATTATTTATTATGTGGTTAATCCATGTTTAGTCTTAACTACATGTGTAATTCTTATCTAGTCTTTATTACTTGTTTAATCCAGGTTAACCTTTATTATTTGACTAATCCTTGTCTGGTATGAACTATTTGTATAATACTTATCTAATCTTTATCACTCGTTTAATCCATGTCTAATCTTCACTACATGTGTAATCCTTATCTAGTCTTTATTACTCGTTTAATCCATGTCAAGCCTTTATTATTTGACTAATCCATGTCTGGTATGAACTATTTGTATAATACTTATCTAATCTTTATCACTCGTTTAATCCATGTCTAATCTTAACTACATTTGTAAACTCATCCAGTCTTTATTAAAGTGAAGTAATTTTGAATTTTCTTGTCCACCTCCCTTTACTTGACTTTTGTTACCAATGTATTTGAACACGTTTACCTCCATTTTATTTTCAGCTTAATAATTTTCGTGAAACAAATCAAACTGTATCGCTTCTGTAATCCGTGCAATCCTCAGATCTACACTGTAGTTAAATTTGAAACATGCTATTTCGATACATATACTTTTTGTTTTCCATTTTCGTGCCTCAGTTAATTTTCTTTCCAGATAAAAGTTTAAACAATATATTTTGTCACCTTCTCTTCTACTAAACACAAAACATTGCATCAATGGTTTACGCACTCCAGTGGTACAGCGGTATGTCTGAGGACTTGCGGCACTATAAATCGAGTTTCGATACACGCAATGGGCAGAGCACAGATAACCCATTGTATAGCTTTGTGCTTAACTTCAAACAAATCAAATAAGCCATGGCTAAAAACTGATATAATATGTCCTCCAATGGCACAACGGTATGTCTGCGGACGTACGACTCCAGAAACCGAGTTTCGATATTCTTGGTGGGCAGAGTACAGATAGCTTTGTGTGACTTTGTGTTTATCTTCAAAAAACAAATAAAATCAGTGGATTACAATAACTAGCAGCGGCGTTTTCGGAAAAATGGGACTCCTGTGTATATTAAAAGAAATCTTGTTTCGAAACTTGGATCTTGCTCTTCCTCTAATTGTCTCTCCATCAACAAGAAGTTTCAAAAAATCTCTAAACCCTTTGGAATATTTTTAACGTGTGTAGGGCGTTAACATGGCGTTACTTTTCATTCCATGTCAAATTATTCATACAACATGGCAACGCAACAGCAGACGGAGGACTGATATACTCGTACAAAGTTATTAGAGTGAAATATCTTCTTCCTAGGGATTATTTTACAGTGAGCTATTTCTTGATGTATATCTGTCTGTATACGTGCACGATATCTGCATATTTCTTGATCTATCCATTCTTGTTTCTTTCTATCTTTTAAAAGTCTGTTTGATCTATTAATCATAAGAGCCTGTTTCCAATAATTTGTTCAGTTTCTTTACAAGACATGTGGGGTGGGAAGTTCAATTTGAAACGTATTGTGATAACTTCTATCTTAATCTTACATCGCATATGGTCACTCCTAGCGAAACCACAGCCAAAGGAACGGGCTTGGAGAAATCAGTGGAGAAACAAACAAAAAAACAACATTTTAGAGCAAAGCAACATTTAGCTACTTGCTGTGTTCACCACTGGGAATCAAACCCCGTATTTTAGCGTTTCAAATCCGTAAGCTTACCGTTGTCCCACTGGTAGACCTATCTGTAACACTACTGATGAGTAACTATAAATATGATAATAGTTTATCTGTTTCATAAAAGTGCTAACCTGTCAATAGGTGAAAATATGAAGATATCATTTCCAACATAAAAACTGCGTTATTAAAACTGGGGTGGGAGACATTTAAATTTTTAAGGCACTGTTTTCAACCCGATACATCAGTTCTGCGTCCTTCGTGATTTGCTAGTTTACACGGTTCGTCAATTTTTTAATCTTTTTAACAATAGTAATGTAACAAAATTTTAAAAACTATAACTGACACATACAATTATTAGGACAACTTAAAGAGTTCAAACACTCTTGATATTTTTAAGATAGATTCAGTTCAGTCCCACTGAACATAGATGTACCTTTATTTTAGCTCAAGACTTATGCCTAATACAATGTTTCGTAAGGTTTATCTATTTAAGGACGTAACGAGAGCATGCCTGTACAATCGATACATTGATTCTACTGGCATCGAAAGTCATGAAACAACGGTAAACTAGCTCTGAACATTTGAAATACAGGGACAACGTAACTCATGTAAATAGGAAAGTGGATATTAGGACGTCTAAATAAATATAATGACATTATTTTAGAATATTTTAAACTAATTACAACCGTTATTTTATTTCAACCGTATTGTATGGTTATCAAATTATCGAGTGTTTGTATTTGTTTTTACCGTGCGAACTTCACGTAAAATGTAACACCTTCGAAGAGTGACTAATAGAACGACCTCGGTTACCCACGCAGAAATGAAACGGCGAACGGTTGGTGTTTTACTTATATGGTAACAGTTGAATAGGCTTACGTTTTCTCGCTACTTTCCCAATGTTATATACATAGGGATTTGAATAAGGACAACGAAACAAAATAATAAAAAAAAACATCCGACGAATTACCTGAAAACACACGAATTTCTTATTAATATAACAGTTCACTTATTTTACCAACGATTATATTTGTATGGATAAAGATCATTTATTTATAATTAGTAAATTAATAGAACTGAAAAGCCTTGCGAACAAGCATCGCTTATATTTATTGTAAAATAAATTCAGATCTAATCCGAACATAATTTCAGTTCGGTTCAACTTTTATTTTCTCTGTCTTTTTTTTTTTTTTATCCGATTCGTTTTACGTCCGCAGAAACACAAAAATTGTAAAACTGTATACGTTGTTTAATAAGGAAATACTGGAAGAAATATTATAATAATAGTAAATAGAACCATACCGAGGCGTCTGAGACGATGGAACCACAAGGCTAACAACCAACCATTTTTTATAAGGGGTGTGTGTGTGTCCTGCCTGTTACTTTTAACGATAAGAAAGAGAATCATTTTTACGAAACTTTTAACAGTGTATGCTTTAAAACTATTCATCACATTGTAATGCCTCTATGGCTGAAAAAGCAAGCAGTTTCGGTGAAAGAGATTCGAATTCGCAACTCGCAGATTGCGAGTCAAACTTCCTAACCACCAGCCCATGTCAGGCATACAACCAATTATAACTGACATATAAAAACAAGTTGTCCTGAACACCTGTATTTAAACTTGATGACGTGTTTTATACTAATTGGAACATAAAGCGTATTCGGTTAATGTGTTTCTTTTTAATATGAGGATAAGGTGTTTACATATGAAACTTACAGGGTTAGTATTGGTGTCAGTAATTCGAAATTTAGTTATTTTCTATCTGTATTTTCCATCACTGTCGTTGTTTGTTTGTTCATTATTGAGCATTCTGGGCTGTGCCACTGGTGGTATTGAAACCAGATTTTTATTAGCATTATAAACCACTAGGGAGGGATCTATTTACTGCCTGTTCTCTACAAATAAAGCCACTGAATTTCTACAAAACACATTACAGTCTGGTATACAACTACACTTTACCGTGGTACAAGATGTACGTAGTTGTCAGGGTTAGAACTACAGTCTGGTATACAACTACACTTTACCGTGGTAGGGTTAGAACTACAGTCTGGTATACAACTACACTTTACCGTGGTACAATATGTACGTAGTTGTAAAGGTTATATAAAGTATATTACAACAAATTTCTTAATTACAACTACACTTTACCGTGGTACAAGATATACGTAGTTGTAAAGGTTATATAAAGTATATTACAACAAATTTCTTAATTCTTATAGAGAGCTAAACACACAAACGTCCCAAGGTATAATCGTAGTTTGTTCCTGCTGTTTTCTTCGTCATAAACTCTTGAACAAAATAATCAATTACGACTGCTTGTTAGTGCTTATAATAAAGATATTAATTCGTACATGCTAATACAACATACGTACAGGTATACACATCTATTACACGCTAATATAACACACGTACAGGTATACAAGGAGAAACAACGACCAGCGGTATTCATATAATAGACAAGGTATAGCAAACAACTTTTATAAAATGTTTTAGCAAAGCGAGCTCCAGATAAACTTTATTAGAACATGAATCACCATGGCAACGACAGCGGCCTTTGGTGTTTAAGAAGAAGAAGCTTTATTCTTTTTCGTTTTCGTTTATTTCTTAACTCTCTTTAGCTCTCTTCCTTCACAACTTTAAAATAATTATCCTATAGTAGTCCATCCATTTCTACTAAATTTATTGTATATGAAACTCCTTTTCACCTTGCAGATGCAAATAATAGGGGACATAAGGTGACAGTAGGATGTTTTTATAACGATCTATAAAAAAAAACAAATTGAAAAAACAACCAAAAATCGACGTTAAAACTCACTATTATTTTAAAACAACGATTATTAAATACATAATTCCAAACGTAAGACAGTTTCCAGTCTCAAAAAGTACAATAAAATACCAATAACTTACTATACAAAATTAAAATCAATAAAGAAAAACAAAAAACGATGAGACTGGAAAACAATCTCTTCCACTACGTTTCGACGTATATTAATACGTCATCTTCAGGAGTGTAATGTTTTGTAAAATAAAATCCTTATTCATAGAATTACCAGACGATCAGTTTGGATATCAAAGAATTTCACGCCATCTACTGATAACATTTCCATCAGGTTCATTATCATTATTTAATAATTTACATTTATTTATATCAATAGATTAACGTATATTCATAATAATTAAATTTTCAAGTTGTGCAAAAATGACAGTTTTTTTCACATTGAAGTATTTCTTTAGTTTCGCTGATGAGTTCTGCCGAAGTTAAAAGAATAATATTATTGTTTTTAACATTTCTTTTGTGTTCATTAATTATTAATTTTGAATTTCTTTTCGTCTGTTCTATCTAACTATTTTATATTCACATTATATTTTTTTATATATATACCAATTATTTTTTCCGGTAAATCAATTTTATCTCTAACTGTATTAAGAATTTAGCTAATTTTGTTTATTGGTTTGTATATCGGAAAAAAAAAACATTTATTTGTTCTTTAATTTTGTTCATTATTTGACAGGACAAGTCTGGTATAAATGACAGTATCAAAAATTCTTCACAGGTGGCAACTGAACTTGTCTAAAAAGTTTGGGTCCATGGGGGTTAACCCCAACGCTCCCCGCTAGTACAGCGGTATGTCTCCCGATTTACAACGCTAAAATCAGGGGTTCGATTCCCCTCGGTGGGCTGAGCAGATAGCCCTATGTGACTTTGCTACAAAAAACGAAAGCAAGTAAGTTAACCCCAACTTTCCCTTGGCTACGCCCCTGATTAATAATAACTTATTGTTAAAATTATTCTGTTTATAACAATTTTTGAATTCTATCTACATAAGAGTGAAAGCAAACAAAGAACAGCTTTGAGATTTAGTGTGACAAGATTTTTTGATGTGGTGGAATGATTACAAAAAAAGGTTTGCGATAAACGGTAGTTTCCAGTTTATCCTTATTTTTACTCACTAAAACATCCAAAAAAGTAAACAACAATTTATCTCAATTTCATAATTAGATCTTTAATGCTATTAAGGTAATTAGCAAAATTAACTAGTTCATCTACGAGGGCTGTTCAAAAATACGCGGACAGTTTGAATTGCGCGGCTCCAGTTGGTTCCAGGGGAATCCGCTTGGTGTCGCTAGGTTCACACAAATCAGCTGATTACGACGCCATTTCCTGATTGCAGATATCTTCATTTGTGTATTAGCTACGCGGTTTTAAGTGAAGTGCGATTTTTTCGTTTGGCGGATTTCAGAATGAATGACCTGAAGGAGCAACGACTTGCTGTGAAATTTTGTGTTAAACTTGGAAAATCTGCGACTGAAACTTCTGCTATGCTTAACACGGCTTACGGTGATGTTGCTACGAAGCGTACGGCATGTTTCAAGTGGCATGAACGTTTTAAGGATGGTCGACAGTCCATTGAAGATGATGAGCGTCCTGGACGTCCTTCCACGTCAACTGACGACCCACACGTCGACAAAATCAACACCCTGGTGCGGGCAAATCGACGTCTGACTGTCAGGGAGCTTGCTTAAAAGTGTGGGATATCAGTTGGATTTTGTTACGAGATTTTGACCGAAGAAGTGAAGATGCACCGCGTTGCTGCGAAATTCAGCCCTCAGAACTCGTGAGTTTTTGGCCAAACACTCGATCACTGTTCTTCCCCACCCCCCTACTCAGCTGACCTTGCTCCTTGCGATTTTTTCTTGTTCTCCAAACTCAAAAGACCCTTGAAAGGAAGAAAATTTGAGACGATTCCCGAGATTAAGGCAAATGCGATGAAGGAGCTGAAGGACATTACAAAAGAAGCGTACCAGGACTGTTTCAACAAGTGGAAACACCGTTGGGATAAGTGTGTGCGTTGGGGAGGAGAGTACTTTGAAGGAGTCCCAGACCTGTAACTTCTAAATAAAGTACATTTTGTTTTATGACGTCAGTCCGCGTATTTTTTTAACAGACCTCGTATTTATCATTCCGCCAAATCTAAAATGTGTCATTGATGTACCTTTAGCATACTTCAGGTTTTTATCCTCTTTTTCTAGCGCAAACTTTCAAAACTGTCCATAAATAAATCACATAATAACGGTGATAAATGAGAACCCATAGCTAAACCTTCATTATCTTTATAAACTTTGTTATTAATTTGGAGGGAAGTCTTCAATACTTAATCGGATCAATTATTTCTAAGACCAAGTTATTATTTTCTTTTAATTTGTTCGCAAAACATGTAATAGTTTTTTTCACAGGTACTTTAACCACTAGAACATTGACGTAACATTGTACTTTTGAGACTGGAAACTGTTTTATTTTTAGAATTGTGTATCAAATAATCGTTGGTTTTTAAAATTCTCGTGAGTTCTTAACATTGAACATTATACACGTGCTGAGGAAATTTAAAACAAAAATTGACTTTTGTCCAGATAAAAATAGAAAATGATATGGTGAAAAACTTTCCATTTTTGCCTGCACCGAATGGAAGTCCTAACCCGTGTATATAATTCAATAACATTACTTATTGAATTTAAAAAAAAAATCCAGGTGTTACAGATTCAGAAATTATCAATATCTGGTCTTAGTGAATATAAGTTACGAAGTTAAGGTTAAAAAAACCAAAAACAACTTAAACGTCTCCCACACATTTTTATGTACTATTTCCTAGAAAATATTCACCTGTCTCACCGTAAATAAAAATTATAGAATATATGTTGAAATAGAACAAAAACTAGTAAATTAATGGTAAGATAACTGCATATGAAACTTAACAGTATGCCATAATTGTAACATGCTATATATGACAACCCAACAAGGTTAACTACCCAGTTCTGAAATTTATAATATACAGTCTCATATGTTTCCTACGCATTACGCTACGAGTGAGTATGATAATGGTTAGAAATGAGTCTATTTACCTAAACAGAATTAGTCAAGTGTAGTTTATATACAAGAAATAATAAAATGTAGTTTAAATCAAGATGAAAAATAGAAGGGGTGGTGGTGAGAAATATTTCGAACACAAGATGACTCCCGAATGCAGACGGGACATATATGGATTGTTTTGTAAGTTAGTGTTAACACGTACGTCGTCAGGAACTACCATCTATATTGCTTAGTTTCTATAAAACTAATGGAACAAATATTCATTTTCTGTCACTCTTAATCTTAATGAGAGTCAAGTATGTAACACATCGTCAATCTCTGTTTATTTAGGCCTAAATCGTGGGAGTACGTGACAGATGAACCACAATGTGTCTTTTGTGTTAGCCTTGACGATCGTGATCACAAACAACACAGACCTTTTGAGCCCACGCTCATGACAAGGGTTATAGATAAAGCATAAAAATTAGGCCTACACTCTTGCAGGGGTAATACGATCTTTCTGAGGATATCGGTGCGTCTATCCCATCTCAACCATTAGGCTAAATTGGATCACGTTCTTAAAGTGTGCCATTTTCACTGTGTTAAGATTTTTAATTAGGCCTATAAAAATTGTGCAAATTGCTAACCACAATTACAGCTTTTATTTAAATATCTAAAGACCTAGATTTGGGGTAATAGGAAACTGTAATTTTACCGAAATAAATACATTTGGTGGTTCTCAAACATTTAGATATAAAGTTACAATATATACAAGATGTGGTTCAAGTCAATTCCTCAAAACCCACACAACTACAAATTCTTAAAAGCTTATGTCGGCCGTACATCATTTCGAATTACCTAGTGCATGCTGCATTGTTCATAAAATTCTCACCATTAGTGAAACTAACAGATTTGTTTTGTTATGCACAAAGATGCAAAACGGGCTATTTTACACTTAACTCACTGCAAGGATAAAATATTTTGTTTTCAAACGTTATATACCTTCAACATTACCATTTAGTTACAACCCTGAAAAGGACCACCTCAACTGACACCAGAATGTGGAGTTTTATTTGAAGCTACACAATGGTCTATCATTGTTCTGCCCACTACGGGTATCGAAATTCGGATTCTAGAATCCTAAGTCTGCAGATATTCTGCTATGTCATCGAGGGGCTCAAATTTTTAGAAAAAAAAATGCAGTCTAGTTTATTTGACTAGGCCCCGTTCTAATTACTTTTATTTTAAAGAATACTCATTTTGAATATATTTGGTAAAAAAATCATACCTATAAAATTAGATAATTTGCTTGGAGCTGGTTTCTGTGGTCGTCAAATCTTCAAACAGCTCCCAAGTAGGCTCAGAAGTAGTACCTTCAAGGCTGGGATTTTTCAAGACACGAAGAAAACAGCAAATCAATTGACATCTGGCTTTTTTCTTCTACCTCTCAGTCTATCCAGCTCACTATGCGGACTTACACCGCTAGAAACCGGGTTTCGGTACATTTTTCGTGAAAGATACACACTTTTATTTTTCTCTACCTTACAGTTCTACTATGTGTACGTATTCTTCAACCATCCCTGGTTGAGTTGTTGTTGTTTTTTAATTTAATTTTAAATTGAATTCAAGAAAATTAAACCTAAAAGTACTGCCGCAGAAAACGGAATCGAATTTATTCACCAGAATAAGGAAACAGCCACCAGGAAAATAATGCTTATGGTTCTCTTGGTGTTGGCCTGACAATGCCAGGTGATTAGGACTTTCGACTCGTAATCTGAGGGTCGCGGGTTCGAATCCCCGTCGCACCAAACATGTTGATGATTAAGCACTCAACCCATAAGCTACCGATCACGGGTTCGAATCTTATCAGATTTCTCAGTTGTGAGGGCGTTATAATGTCACGGCTAATTCTAATATTCTCTGGTAAGGAATATCTCAAGAGTTAAAACGGTACGTGGTGTTGATGTTGACTAGCTGCCCTCCCTCTACCCTCTAGCTTATCACTTTAAAATCAAGGACGGCTGGCGAAAACAATTTTCGAGAATTTTTGCACAGCGTATACTATTTTTAGAACAACATTATAGTATCGCAAAAATAAGGAAATATGTAAAAAATATTATTGATGATCAAACTTTGGTACATAAAAATAAGGAAACAAAAATAAAAAACATGCCATCACAGATGTTTTATGGTAGTTTTTGCCAGGAAATGTTCAGTTGACAAAACATTGTTTAGGAGAATTAATGAAAATAAAATAAAATACTGTAAAGGCATTAATTGAAACAAATAGTTGTTTTTGCTAGGGCAGAATAGTCCATTACTGTATTGGAAGACAAAGAACTAGATGTGAAATATAAGTTATATGGTTAAGTCAAGTATGGTACTGTCTTGGAAAACGAGTCATGTGGGTCAGCCAAGTATGGTGCTGTCTTAGGAAACGGGCCATGCGGGACAGCCAAGTATAGTGCTGTCTTAATAGACAAGCCATGTGGGTCAGCCAGGTGTGGTATTGAATGATAAAATGACCACAAATTAGTTACCATATGCGGGTAAAGATAGTTGCTTATGGAGAAAGCGAAATGAGGAAGATGGTATGAGTGAATTATCTTTATTATTGTAACCGCGACAATATAAATTGTAATTTTTTCAGCAAACACTCAGTCCAAAGGACAGAAGTGAACTTACGGCCTTATAATGCTAAAATCCTGATTTCGATTCCCTGCGGTGGACATAGTAGATAGCCCAATGTGGTTTTCCTATAAACCAACCAACCAAACAAAGGACGACGTCGTGTAGTAAGAGGCACGAGAAGGTGATAATACCTTCTTTAAAGCAAATAAACGAAAGACAAAGTAATGTGATAAAACACGAGACAGAGATAATACTAAGAAACAGGTTACATAGCCTGTCTGTTGCACATAAACTAGAAATAATTAAAAGTATAGATAGAGTCAATAGCTATAACCTTGAGTTTCACTTATTTTTTTCAATACAATCTGTGGGTAGTAGGTTCGAATTCCGTCAGCAAACATGGTCGCCCTTTCAGCCGTAGGCTAGTCCCGCTTTTCATTGGTAAAGAGTAGCTCAAGATGGTGGTGGATGGTATTAACTAGATGACTTCTTTTTAGTCTATCACTTGAAAATTAGGAATAGTTAACGCAGATGGGCCTCGAGTAGCTAGCTATACGCGAACTTCAATAAATAAACAAGGTGTATTTTCTTATAGTAAAGCAACATCGGGCTATCTGCTGTATTCACAGAAGGAAATCGAACTCCTAATTTTAGCATTGTAAATTAAAATACTTACCGCTGTTCTACCAGAGAAGAACAACCTAACATAGCCACAAATTACAGGATTAAATAATATTTTAAAGTTTTGTTAGTGTTGGTGCATTATACATGCCAGTCGTGTTTAGAATATATTTTTACTTCAAGTGGGTTTTGTGTCGTTCATTCCCTTATTGCCAAATCTTAGTTTTTCGTTGCCTTTTATAAAACCAAGAGATCACTTCATGATGACAAGAAACAAACGATAAAAAAAACTGTGGTCAAACGCAAAGCCATATTGAAACCATCAATGTTGGAAATACTTGTACACTAACAAGCGTTAGAAATGTTTTCAATCGTTGTTGTGGTTATTTGTTATTGTTTGTCATTAAGCACAAAGCTACATAAACACCACGAATATCGAAGCTCATTTCAGATCAAGCCGAATTAGTAACAATTGTTCTATCATTACCAACAAATAAATAAAACAAAGGAAAATATATTTCTGTCTAAAGACGGCGTGGTAAACAGTAATATCATGTAGCTCAGCCTGTGACGTTAATAAATATTTAGTAGCTGTAACTGATAACGTTCCTGATGAACCAACATACAAAGTTTATTTTCTGCTCTTCGTGACAAAGGCTAAAGACGGCTGACTTGCAAAGAAAGAAATTCCCTTCCGAGGACTTTGATACCAACTGAAACGAGTCTATTGCCTTTTTATGGTGTTGTGATTTAAGACATAAGTTCCCTATGCAATTACGAGAAATGGAGCGGCCTCTTTAAATAAATTTAAAAACTATTAAATACGTGTAAGTGTTCACGTGGAGTAGCGTAAGTATGCCTCCGCAATTGTGATGGGAGAGCGAGCTCGAAGCAATCAGAATCGTAACTATAATTACAAGGAAATAAATGTAGGGGCCCAATTACTTTTTTAATGCGAGAGTGGGAAGTGGGTCTATTCTGCGTAGTCATGTAAACCCGATGCACGTGAACAGTGGCATAACTACAAAAGATGAGACCCACTCCTCACTCTCGCCCCCTACATTTATTTCCTTGTAATTATAATAATAATTCTGGTTGCTTCGAGCTCGCCCTCCCCTCACAATTGCTGGGGCATACTTACGCTACTGCACGTGAATTCTTACACCTGAAACTTTTACATTAAAAGTCTCCGTCTACAGTTCTTTTTTTTTCTTCTTTTCAGGGAACTATGAAATAAACAGTATGAAATAAATACTTCATTTTTTATATTGTTTTTGTATGGAACCTGAACAAAGTCTTGAAATTCTTTCATATAGTTTTTTTGTTTGTGTGTGGTCAAACTCAGATTATTAATAATTTTTTACCAAAGCAAGTTGCATACGTAGATTAGAACTGAAAATAACTGAAATAAGGTTCGTACTAATAACGCTAAAACCCGAGGTTCGACATTCCGCGGTGGACAAAGCATAAGTAGCCCATTGTGTGGGATTGTGCTAAATCAAACACGCAAACAAAGTTGATACAAAATTGACAAAGAACAAACAAAACAACTTTAATATTTGTGGCTTGAAATTAGGCCTACGTAAAACTGCAGTTTTACTGTGTACTTCATGAAATAAAATACACGACTGTAACGTTAAGAGCTCACGACTGGCTTTTTTTTTACAAGTTTCTGTCTATGACGTTATTTGTTAACGATACTTAGAAGACACTTAGGCTATGGATGAACAAACAAAGAAAAAAGTAAAAACAGATAAATCACAATTAAAGAAACCCGACAGCCCAAATATTTTCCAAGGAGAAAAATCGCCCAGATTGCTAGGTTTTTACAATTGAGAGTTATATGCATTACATACTGTTTACATTACAGTTTTCGTTCCTACATTTTTCCCATATTTGTTACTCTAGAACAGCTTGATGCTATTTCATATTCGAACAATAATTGTTTTTGTTTGTTTGTAGTTAAACACAAAGCTACATAATGGGCTATCTGTGCTCTACCCACCACGGGTATCTTAAAGCGGTTTCTAACGTTGTAAATTCGTAGACATACCGCTGTGCCACTGGGAGCTCCAACAATGACAATTTCGAGCTTTGTAATTACTGAGACCATTAGAAAGACCAAAAAAAAAAAAAAAAGATGGCGAGAGATAATGTTACAGAGGGCGCCTTTGATGTTGGTATAGAAAATAAAGAATGGTTAGATGTTGCTCAGGGCATGGAGAGACTTCATGCGAGTGACCAGGGTATAACAGGTCCGGATGCTTGTTTGTTGTTGTTTTTAATTTCGCTAAAAGCTACACGAGGGCTATCTACGCTAACAGTCTATAATTTAGCAGTGTAAGATTAGAGTGAGGGCAACTAGTCATAACCACTCACTACCAACTCTTGGGCTATTCTTTTACCAACGAATAGTGGGATTAACCGCCATATATAACGCCCCCACTGCTGAATGGGCCAGCATATTTGGTATGACAGGAATTTGAATTTGCGACCCGGAGATAACAATTTGAGCGCCCTAATCGTCTGGCCATGTTGGGCATAAGCCTGGGTGCTATAAGAGTAGAATATATTAGAATAAAAAGTAATTACACTAAAACAGTTTCAACATATTTCAAACAGTGCTGTGCTAGGATTATTTTTATTTATTTATCTGATTTCAGGTTTGTATATTTTCAAGAATTTGAGTTCATTAACCCAAAGCCATATAAATTCGTTTTTAGTGACAAATATTATTAAGGGTTCAACAAAACGCTTTAATCTGTGTAAATCTGTTAGCAAAACCACTGGTCGCCGTCGTTTTCAACAGGCCAATGCCCTACCTCGTAAATAATAAAGGGTGTTTCTTTAAGTTATGACTAAGGGTGGCCTGGTGCCCGAACTACGAATTCGAAAATTCATGGGCCGTAATCTGTTGCCGCAGAAACCTACCCTACAATTCAGAACTAGGGGCGTGCTACAAGAGTGACAGTCAAATCCCACTATTTTGTCAGATTAGAGAAGTTCAAGAAATGGTTAGGAGTGCCGTTGACCAACTGTATCCCACGTAGTGTACCATTTAAAGTACGGATAAGTATGCGCAAATAGCTAACCGAGTGTAGCTTTTGCGATAATTCTGAAAAAACTTTACCCCTTGTCATAAACTTAACAACACTGACGTACAAACAGATTTTTTATAAGGTGTTCCATAGGTTTAATAATAAATAAATAGTTATCTTATTCAAAAATGCAATTTCTCCAAAAAAAGAAAACATGCTTAGTTTATGAAATACATTTAGTTTTTAGTCGTTCATTAGCAAATCTAAAAGTTACACTTGATCATGATGGTTTTGAATTCGTTCATTTTCGATAAATATAAACATCTTAAGAACGGAAATTCATTTCTTTCCACCTATATGTTTCTTAAAAGTTCTTTCATTGGCTCACAACAGCATGTACTTGCGTACTGAAATCAAAAATTTATTTGTGTATAAATACTAAAGTTTGTATAAGACTAACGTTTTTAAATTGGTTTGTTTTGAATTTCGCGCAAAGCTATTCGAGGGCTATCTGCGCTAGCCATCCCTATTTTAGCAATGTAAGGCTAGAGGAATGGCAGCTAATCATCATCACCCACCGCCAGCTATTGAGCTACTCTTTTACCAACAAATAGTGGGATTGACCGTCACATAATATTGCCCCTACGGCTGAAAGGGCGAGCATGTTTGGTGCCACGGGGATTCGAACCTGCGACCCTCAGATTATGAGCCGAACGCCTTAACCAACCTTGCCATGCCGGGCCACAGCGGTAAGTCTACGGATTTACAACGCTAAAATCAGGGATTCGATTCCCCTCGGTGGACTCAGCAGATTATAACGCCTCCACGGCTGAAAGAGAGAGCATGTTTGGTGTGACGGGGATTTGGTTGTATAAAGAAATGTACAACTAAAGTCTGCGATTACCGGCGAAAAATAAACATTAAACTAAGGCTTGTGACACCACTAGCATTAGTCACATGTAGAAATGTAAAACTAACACCTGTAATGACATTTCTGTAAAGAAATGTAATTTAATACTTATGATAACAATTGTTTAAAGAAACGTAAAGTTGAGGTTTGTGATAACATTAAAAGAAAAAATCACACACTCGAGTAAGTAATGACATTTTTGTGTATATATATTTAAAATCACAGTTTGAACTAAATTTAAATACAGATTAAAGTAAATGAAGACTAGAATTAAATATTTACGTGGCAACTGGTGTGTTTTTGTTACTGGTTTCTAAATATATAAATGTTGAAAATATTTGAATATGGAACATTGAGAAGTGTATTTAAATTATGTTTTTATTTATTATTATTAAAGTCACTTATATGTCTTTTATGTACTTTAGTATCACTAAATCATGGAATCAGGCCATTTTAAAGTAGACCAGCTCGTTAGGGTTAGCAATGAGGTCAGGATTGGCTACATTTTTAACATAGTAATTAAAGCTTCCAAATCGTGAGTACTTACAGTCTGTTCCTCTACGGTCACGTGACACGTCTTCAGGCTTTTCTTTTACCTTTTTTACAACTGTAAAAGTATTGGCCTTAAGATCTAATTATGGAAATAATTACACGTTTACTTAAACAAGACTTTTGAATTTTTAATGAACGTTTAGTAATTTTCTGGAATCCTTTTATTTTGTGTGACTAGCTACTTCTTCGTCTGGAATAGCTTCAGACATCTAATAATGTCTCAGCATGACATAGTTTCATCGTCAAAACTTACACCATTGTTAATCCATTTGATGACGTCACAAAATACTTTTTTTAATGACAGTGATAAAGTTGTATTTCCCTCAACGGGTTGAAGACTGAGTATAGATAGGCTTATAAAATAGCAATTAACTGAAAAATTTCAGATCACGCTGTCTTAACCTTCGGATGTCAGCGATATATTAACCGCTGACGATCTACGTTTTCAGACTGTGGGTGCAGTAAAAGACTGACAGTTAAGTTACACCATTCGACTATACATCAGCAGCTCAAGAGCTGGCAGTGGATGTTGTTTTCATGTTGGTTCTACCTGTTAAGACTGTGTAAAAACAGATGAAAAAGGTTGGTTCTGTCACGAACATGTGTTGTTTTCATGTTGGTTCTACCTGTTAAGACTGTGTAAAAACAGATTATAAAGGTAGGTGTTGTCACGAACATTTGTTGTTTTCATGTAGGTTGACCATTTTCAGAAACTCTGGTCAGTTTTCTCAATATATTGAGTTGTTGAACAGCAAAGGAAACGTTTGTTTGTTTGTTAGGAGTTAAGCACAAAGCTACGTAATGAGCTATCTGTGCTCCACCTACTACGAGTATCGAAACCTGGTTTCTAGAAATGTGACAGCGCATACATACTGCTGTGTCACTGGAGGTTTCTTCGATTATTAAAAGAAGTGTACTTATATAAGATATGCATTTTTAAAACTGATTGCCACCTACATTTTTTTCTAGATTTAAAGACCGTATTTGAGCATGATTATATTGGAACCACTAAGAGAAAAAATCGTGAAAGGTCTACTACGAGACTGATTCTATTTCAACATACTCTGAACGAATTTGACATAATACTCGCCCAATCAAATTATTTTAAGGTATTAGCAAGAGCTAATGATTAACAGAGCGTCCGTAAAAAAGAACTTCCTCATACACTACCTGAGGCCTGAAATCATTCAAGTGAGCTCCGTATATAAATTATTATAAATACTATAACCCCTAATTTAATTAAAGACAATTCAATTTATTGGACTTTCTTTATGGCCAGTGTGCACTTCTTAAGAGAATCTCCTGAGATCCTCCTCCCAAAATAAATATGGAAAATATTCATAAGCAAGTTTATAGAAAACTCTTTGCAGCTGTAATTATTAGTCGTTAATGAGTGTGTGTTTATTCGTGAGATTCACACACACACAATTACGCAAGGGCTAGCTGCGCTACTGGTTTTTAATATTGAGCGAGCAGACTAGAGCACCACTTCCCAAACTTTTGTCACCCACGCCCCCTTTAATAAATATGGTTTTTACGTTCCCCTCTTTCTGTAAATGAGTGAAAGTGTTAGTACTATATGTTTTGTAGTAATTACATATTATTTCTTTAATAAAAGCTACATTCAAATCTTTATTTTGCATTACTTACTGACTTCACCCTAATCGTTCTCCTTTCCAATAGATCATTTGTGCTGCCAGGGGGCACCCCGTGTTTTAGAAAACGCTGAGCTAGAAGAAAGGCAGATACACTGAAGTACCCACAACCAACTTTGTACTATTTTGTCTGACCAAATAGTGGAATTTAACAATCACACTTATAGTATACCCACTGCCTGATGCTCATTAAGTGGTTGTTTCTTGCCACAACGTGACATGAAATTAGATTCTTAATTTTAACACCTAACCACTATGCTACACTTTATCGAACGCGTTAAATGCAACCTTTTAGAATTTCTCAATTATGGAATTCGTCGTTTTATAACTTAAATATTTTTTCTTCGTGGGAATATTTTGTTTATTCACCCAAATCTATAAGAACCTACGAATATTTATTGATCTAGAGATTAGCAAAGCAACTACCCATACATCATCAGAGGAGGAGCAGGGGAAAATATCCGCTCTAATAATAAAAATAAACGAAATTAACTGGATTGGGTAATAAATCTGGATGATGGCGCATGCGTGACTTATTTAGTTGTGTTGCATAACATTTTATTCTTTACTTTCACTCATAGAATAATCACTGTTCGATGTATTAGTCATATGCCTAGAGGGGTTCAAAATTACAAGCCTAATAGTTCACATAAAGATGTACGGTAAACTGATACAAAGTATGGCGCTGTAGTGTGGATTGGTTTGTTTTGAATTTCGCGCAAAGCTACACGAGAGCTATCTGCGCTAGCCGTCCCTAATTTAGCAGTGTAAGATTATAACATCCTCATGGCTGAAAGGACAAGCATGTTTGGCGTGATGTGGATTCGAACCCGAATCGAGTGCCTTAACCACCTGGCCATGCCGGGCCATATAATGTGGACCAGGCGGACCTGGATGTGGCTCATGTTCTCACGAACAGAAAAAGGTCAATACCATTATTCGAACATTCCACAGTGTGTAAAGATACTTGTAAAGCGTTACTTTGTATGACAGATAATGAATTATTTGTGGTTTAAAATAAATAAAAGGAAGTACATTTTCTGTGACAGAAAATACAACTAAGATTTAGTTTAAACACACACAATATTAAATATCGCCGTTCAATTACCAAATTTCCCGCTGTGTCATGAACGTGGACAATGTTTCGGCATCGCGTATCATCTGTTACAAACACTCTTAAGAAAATTATATATGATTAACTATAACGTGTATGTAGGCCTAACTTTTAATACAAGAATGGCGTTCTCCACTCGACGAGGCAAGGTGTGGTTGAGACTGTATAATAGAACTAACTCATACAGAACTAATAGAGAAGATATATTATTTTGATGACTAAACCTAAAATCGGCGTCTTGCTGTCTGCATGCGTATACCAACCAGCTTGCCAGAAATCTATTAGATGAGTAAATAGCATTGTAATTCTTTAAGAGTTTACCGTTCATTTATGTACTTTTAGCCTCGTTTGGAAGTTAAGGCTGTTAAACAACTGATGTTACACATATCACCCAAAGCTTACTTAAAAAACTATCGTGAAAAACATAACTCGTAAAATACCTTTTTCAAGCATGTCTTGTTTCTTTAAAATACATGCTTAGCAAATGGATTGAGATTATAAAACCTTTTGTATTGTTTGTTTTGGAATTTCGCACAAAGCTACTCGAGGGCTTTCTGTGCTAGCCGTCCCTAATTTTGCAGTGTAAGACTAGAGGGAAGGCAACTAGTCATCACCACCTACCGCCAACTGTTGGGCTACTATTTTACCAACGAAAAGTGGGATTGACCGTCACATTATACGCCCCCACGGCTAGGAGGGCGAGCATATTTAGCGCGACGCGGGCGCGAACCCGCGACCCTCGGATTACGAGTCGCACGCCTTACGCGCTTGGCCATGACGGGCCAAACCGTTTGTAATACTGACTTTAGTTTATAAAATTTTTGTAACACTCACTTTATGATATATTTCCGTATTAAACGTGAGAATACTGATTTCTGCAATGCAACGTTATTCTTTCTTTGTACGGGTTCGTTTAAATTATTTAGTGAAAATACGGCGAAGTCTAGTCCACGTAATAGTAGCAAATTAGTTTATTTTACCTTCACTTTATGGCTTCTCTGATTACTTGTTCAGAGTTGTTCTTGTAGGCCTTAGTTCACCAACAACGTTTTCAATTTCAGTATAAATTTACCTACAGTACCAGGAATAACAATACATTTACTTGTACATTATCGCGGCTAATTGATCGAGTAACTGAATATACGCAATAAAAAAAGGCTGAAACTAAACACTTAATGAATGACTATTACTCTAAAAACTAAAAATTGACTCAACTCAATGCTTCATTGATCTTTGTATTTATAATGTATTATTGTTTCTAGACGCTTTGCAAAACCACTCGATAATTAATATTTCCGAATATTCTAGAAATAGGTTTATAAACTCAAGTGATCTAAACGTCAAGCGCCCTCTAGTTAATACTTAAATAAAAGCATAGGAAATATCACTTAAGCAGTGAACATTAGGCATGGAACGATGTGAATAATAAAGTACTATGTAAAGTGATAGCAAGGCTTACCAGTAACATTGAATATACTGATATAGCTTTCATAAATACATCCTCGTATTTTGTATCGCTACGGACACAAAACAGTGAAGCATACAAAACTAGTTCGTCCTACAGAAAACTGTTCTGGTTCACATTTACTGAAACCCTCAACAGTATAATCCTATAACGATGACCATAAGTGATAAGTAAATATCTCAATACAGTATCTTTGGTAAGTGAATAGTCCCATGTTTAAAAAAGAATAAACAAAACTATAAACCATAAAATTTCCTAAGTTTCAATTACTATAACTTTCTTTACGTCTGTAATAATACATTCATGAAACATAGTACAAGGTTAAAATATAACTCACAGTAGCTTTTCTTACCAAAAAGAAGTTTCCTGTGCGTGATTTTCTTCTTTGAAGAAAGTAGAATAGTTAATCTGCTAAGGCCAATTTTTTTGACAGATCTCACCTTCGACTGAACAACCGCTCACCAGCACACTAAATGATACTCGAACACTAATCTGTTTATGAGCTCTCCACTCTCTGAATCTATACTTTTTCTTTTGAGAAACGGGTCGATTGCATTGCCATCTGGTGATTATCAGAGTAATCAAATTAAAGAAACCTTTAATAGTTTGTGTTGTAAATTCACATTTAGAGACGATGCATACAATCAAGTCGTGTGAGGTAGGACAACAAATTTAAATACACGAAAAAAAAAGTATTATTTCCTCTCGGAATGTGTAGAATAGAAGGTAACGTAACATCTGTCAATCAGTGGTAGTTTAAAATGTATGATCTTGGATTCTTCTACACTAGATGTGTGATATTTTTGGCGATAAATTCGAACAATAAACGATTAAAACACTTGTTTTTAAATAATACGTTAAAAACAAGTCAAGAGTATGTACAAAAATTCTTTAAACTATGGATATCACAGTTGTATCTAAAACTAAATAATCCTCTTTTGTTGTTAAAAGTCCACTTAGGCTGACTCAATTACTTTAGAATCCAGTTGACAAGACATTATTTTTATCTACTCTTATCATAATAGTGTCAATGAATAGTTCACTTAGTTACCCTGTGGGTTACCATAGTTGTATCTTGAACTACAAATAATTGTCTCCTTTAAGCCAGAGTCCGTCTATAAAGACGGGATCAATTACTTTTGTACTGTTATACATATATTTTAATATTTGCGTTTGTTTCCGTTTGATGCATGTGACACATTATTGGATGTGTATTGCGCAAGTCCCACCTGTTCTCTAAATTTGTTGAAGATTTTCCAGTGTAAGAATCAACAACATATGTTTTACGTAAACACAAGCGTATTTTCGAATATTCTTGAACTTTTGAGAATCTCGCTTAGTGAGTATATAAAAGCAAGCCATCGCAATACACCGAGAGATGATACAGTCAGTATACTACAAGCCTTAGAAGCTATAATTATGATAAACGTTCATTAATCGGAAAACTACAGATATTTGACGAGGAACGTTTATAGATTTCGTACATACGAACTGTTCAATTTCAAAGAATTGACTTCAGACGACAAAATGTCTACGAAGACGTTAGACGTTGTCGTCGGTGAAAAACTGACGTGTGTTTCAAGCCGTCAAGAGAAGTCTACCTGTGTATCAACAAAGAATTAATGTGTCTCAGGACGGCTGATATGGGTAATAACACTTTTACCAAAACAAAGCAGAGAAAAACGTTTCGACCTTCTTAGGTCATCTTCAGGTTAACCTAAGAAGGTCAAAACATCGTTCTCTGCTTTGTTTTGGTAAAAGTGTTAATACCCATACAAGCCGTCTTGAGATACATTTTTACTTCAAGTAGGTCTCTCGTCGTCCCCCCTCTAGTACAGCGTTAACTCTACGGATTTACAACGCTAAAATCAGGGGTTCGATTCCCCTAGGTGGGCTCAGCAGATAGCCCGATGTGGCTTTGCTATAAGAAAACATACAGGTCTCTCTTCATCACTAATATAAAATTAATTCGATCTCCGTGAACGTGGATAAAAGATTCAGTTTCCTAACAGATAGAAAACTTTGTTTGTAAGTTTATAAAAGTTTTATATAAATAAACCATTATTTATAATAACCATTATTATCAATTGCATTACTATTTGTATATCAAGATATATTTGTGTTAAGAAAGGAAACTCTGTGTATTACTCTTGTTGGCAAATATCATAAATTTGATAAATATCGACATTCGATTAATTTCTAAATTAAGATTAAAATTTCCGGCTACTTCAAATTGTAATACATAACGTATATAACATGATAAACTGGAGACTTGTTTGAAATAAATCATAATACGTAACCCTTTGACAAGGCAGTTTTTCTCCTTATCTTTAAACAATGAAAGGCACTTTAAAATATCTTCCGTTGCGATCAGTGACTCACTCGTGGGATAACTTCACGTTTTCTTTCGCTAACTAATCTTCTGACTGAACTACACTTGTTATCACACTTATTGTTTTCAGACTGAATATACTTGATTTGCGCCCGCTTGGCCTCCTATATTTATGTTATTCAACAAGGCCTCGAATTATCTCTAAATTACGCGAGCGGCGAAAACGGTAACGATAGTAAGCTAAAGGTAACAAAAAAAAATACAAAAGATTCGAGTAAATTGTGGTCAACAAAACTACAACAATTGAATCACACACAACGAACAACAGTTATCGAATTACGCAACCAAACTTGTCACAACTATCGCTTTTAAAATGATTAACTTTTGTTATTAGAATGAAACAGTTATTAAATATTAACTCATAAAATCATTAGTATTAACGCTTACAGTCTAATTAAATTATCATATAAATATCTTTACAACAATTACTGAATTTCTAATTTGTGCACACTCGTCTGGAAGCAGTTAATGAAACTCACTCCAGAATTCTATTGTTTAAGAACTTTCTATAACTCAAACTTTATATCCAGGGATTTCCTACTTTTCTGGTATATATATTTCATCTGTTTCCTTGTGTTAAGTAAGATTCGTAAATTAATGAACCATTGTAAGTTTCGAGTGATCCATCTAACTTCTCTGGAAGTTAATAAATATAATGGAACACAGAAATTAAACTAATTGGCTGTACTTAGTTCCGAGAACAAAGTTATGAGGAAGCTAAGACAAAAACAAACCAGCAAATGGCAGCGTTTATACATTTGATCAAATTTTTTAGAAATGTTTGATGCAGGCAAGCTGTGTGTTGAGGAAAATATATTTCGTTTAGATGGTTATCTATTTTGCTTCAACGAATTCTAGAAACAAAAATAAACGTGAGGGACATTTAACAGAGGGCATACCTTCTTCAGGCAACGTCAATCATATTAGGCTCTCACAAAATACAAAAATGTGTCTGTATAACGGTTGTTTTCTACAAACACGGACCATTTTTGGCAGGACAACGATAAATAATAAACTACATAAGTCCAACAAGTTTAATCGAAATCCAAAAAATTATGACTGAAATACAGAGCAAACATAGAGTGAAAAATGGGTCCCCATGTTACCAGATAGGGCTTGTTTTTTGTGATCTTGACCTCCAAAAATTAATCACTTCCAAGATGGTTCATAGTGCAAATCCATCCAGCTGTTTTCGCGAAATCTTGCTGACAAACAAAAGTATAAAAACACAATCTCTATCCACCACTTACTTCACATTATTTGTTTCAGATTTTCCGCACAAAATTATATAAAGGACCATCTTCATATAGCCATCTCTAATTTTGAACTTATGTACTAGAAGAAAGGCAGTAATTCAACAGCATCCACCGCCAACTCTGTGGGTATTCTTGTATGAGCGATATAACTTATTATATATATATATATAACGTTTTATTTATTTTACGTCAGCATGAGAAATATGAATTAATATCTGAGCATTACGGTTACACCTGGGCCATTGTAAAATAAATCCAGAGTTTCTTTAGTTTTTTATATAAAGAGAATTTAGAAATAATGCAGTGTCTATCTTTAGATAAGTTTTAGAAGCCATTGAATAAACTTTTAACGAAAATGTAGATTCCTTTTTGTTTTAATTAAAGTGAAAAAGTAACTTAATTAAATAAATTCCTCAAATCTTTCATTCTATTTCTAAAGCCATGTTCCCCGCTGGTACAGCACTAAGTCTACGGAGTTACAGCACTAAAACCAAAAGGGTCGATTCCTGTCAGTAGATTCGGCAGAGAGCCCAAGGTGGCTTTGCTATCAAAAAAATACGCATTCTAAAGCCCTCTTGTGGCACAGCGATATGTCTGCAATTCCCTTGATGTGCTTAATAAAAGAAAACAAATATTTCTGAAGAGAGGTCAGATCTATTTTAGTATTTGTTTTAAGTAAACTCTAAAATAATTTAGTTTATTTTTGTATAAATTCCAGAAAGTATTAGTCTATTTCACAATATAAATCTGATATTCTTTAGTTTATGTTTCGTATGAAATTTAAAAGTTTTTATGTGCTCTTAAAATAAAATCGAGAAGTTCTTTAATAGAAGGTTTAGGTGCATTAGGTTTTTAATATATAAAACATGTATTGGAAGTTCTATATTCCAATAATTACTGTATTCCAACAACTACTGATCTAATTAATAACAAAAGCTGCTGTAAACTTTATGATATAATTAGTAATGAAAGTTGTAAGATGTGAAATTATGTGTTATTTTTAACTTTAGGTTTAACAGAATCATTTTTATATGTAAACTACCACTCTGAAATCAACGATGGAAGTACGAAAATTAAAAAGATGGTAACAAATAAAGATAGAGAACCATTCGCTTTCTGCGGTAAGTCTACGGAGTTAAAACGCTAAAATCAGGGGTTCGATTCCCCTCAGTGGACTCAGCAGATGGTCTGATGTGGCTTTGCTATAAGAAAACAAACACATTCGCTTTCACCTCCTATTTGTCCATCGGCGAGTCAACGTTAATATTCGGTTTTCATTGCATGCGATGGACAGAGTGCAAATAGCCCATTGCGTAAGTTTGCACTAAATACACAACTACAATCATTTTCTCTATAATAACGAACTAAGAAAATCGAAAGTTTACCACTGAAGAAGATTTATTTGATTGTGTGTAGTTAAGCACAAAGTTACACAATCAGCTATCCGTACACGTACCACAAACTAGTTATTTATGAATGTATTACTTTTCTACGTCTCTGTTGCTGCTATTCACGTACTTGGGTGACGTGTTATTTCTTACTCTCATACTTCCACTTTGATAAACCTCTTCTTGTTGTTTAATATTTTCCCCAAAATACCGACAGAATTGTCTCATCCTTTTGTGTGCAGTGTGAATGCTTTTCATTTTGTGAATATATTGAATAAATATAACTACATCTATCGTGTCCATACAGGTGTTTAACACTACTGCAAATTGAGCTTCGTACGTATTTTAGTAAAAAATGTCACAAACATGTAATGCACAAAAAATATCGTTTAATATGAAGCAAAAAATATGTATATATAAATTATAAACCGAATTAATTGCTTTTATATCTTTATATCTGACTATTTTGAGCCTTCTCTACTAGATGACGCTAGTAATACGGAGAGAAATGCACAGGTAACAAATTGGAATACGAAGTTTACGTGCAATGCATGCTGAGCGCTTACTAGTGGGTAGCTAACAGACAGAAATGATTGAAAAGATTATCAACCCAGGGTAATGGGTGGAATAAATCACGCAACTTCAGAGTTTATTTCCGTTCAATTTTTTCTTCTTGATTTTCCCGGAACTTTAAAACGATGAATGTAACATGCGAAAGTAGAATCGTTAGATTTTCAAGGTCATAGTAGTGGAATAAAAAAGGAGAAGAAATCTGAAAAAGTAAATAAACTGAGTTGTGCTGTTTATAAGCAAATTAAGGAGAATTTAGAAATAAAGATTTAATATTAAATAAACAAATATTAGCGATATATATATGAGTTTAGTAATTAATTCCAATTAAAAAGTATATAAATAAAAAATTAAATAATGACTTTTACACAGTAGATTCCAGATTTTTAACACAATATTTCTGAATCTGTCTGTACACTAACAAATTATGTTTCTAAACCTGTATGTTAATTTCAACAAACCAAGCTTCTGAATCTACTAGTACACTCTAACAAACTAGGCTTGTAAACATAAATTATGTTTCTGAAATTATCTGTGCATTACATTATAAATGAGAATTCTAGGTCGATGTGCGCAATACATCCAACGATGTTTCGGGTCCTATCTGTGTACTACACGAACCGATGTTTCAGAGCCTACTATTTTATAAATTTCTATTATACAGTATAATATCTTGCTTAATTAGCCAACATGTCAGTACATGTTGTGTTTATATACGATTTTATGTGGTAAGTATTTCATGACCGTCTGATGTTTTTAGATGAAACCAATTTCACCTTTATGGGAATGATAGGTTCGTAGAATAACAGTAGATTCGTCAAGGTATTTATAACGAAGTACTTTTGCATTCTGTCTGAGTTCATTAGAAGGACTGGACAAAAGTGTACAATCAAAATAAACAATCATTATTAAGTTCATAAACACAGGGTATGTATATTTACTGAACAGTTAACTTCAGGTTTGTTTTTGGCTGAATAAGCATCACATTACTCAGTTAAGTAATGTCAAACTTATACAGAGATGCACGCGCTAACCACTTGTCTGGTCATCCCCATTCAAGCATAAATGAGTTAAAGATATCATTCAATTTCCAATGTAAAAGAGGGCTCTGACTTCACACAGTATATGCAATCTTACAGCTAGTTTCCCCATGGGATGACAAAAGTGTTATCCTAGATGAATGACAGGACACCATAAAACTAGAGTGACAGCAACTTAATAATTGTCTTGAACAATGTGTTATATGGATACTACACGCAACTGTACTAAAACAAGAAGGTTGAAACCCACGGTATTCTCTGTTTATTAACACTGGAGTGCTACAGTAATTTATTTTACAAAACTTAACACTCGTCAGAAGAAAAGGCTTTACCACAGTAGCTAGTATAGATAAAATCAATCATCTCTTCTTTAATTCAGAAAGATCAGTCAGTTTAGTTTAATTCAAAGAGATCATTTAGTTGTTTTTCATTCAGCTCGTTTGAAGGAATTTTCAACTCTAACAATGGAATATATTGATTCATATTCAGGCTTGGTTAAAGTAGTTCAATAAGATAAGGAATTTAACTTTAACAATGGAATGTACTGATTCATGTTCAGGCTTGGTTGTAGTAGTTTAATAAGATAAGGAATTTAAATTTAACGATCGAATATCCCGATTCATGTTCAGACTTGTTTGAAGTAGTTTAATAACATAAAGAAGTTTCAATTTCAACGATGGAATATATTGATTCATACTGAGGCTTGGTTTAAGTAATTTAACAAGATAGAGAATTTTCAACATTAAGGGTGGAATATATTGATTCATATTCATACTTGGTTGAAGTAGTTTCATAAGATAGAGAATTTTCAACTTTAACGATGGAATATATTGATTCATATTTAGGCTTGGTTGAAGTAGTTTAATAAGATAGAGAATTTCCAACTTTAACGATGGAATATATTGATTCATATTCAGGCTTGGTTGAAGTAGTTTAATAAGATAGAGAATTTTCAGCTTTAAGGGTGGAATATATTGATTCATGTTCGGATTTGTTTCAAGTAGTTTAATAAGATAAGGAATTTAACTTTAACGATGGAATATCGTGATTCATGTTCAGGCTTGTTTCAAGTAGATTAATAAGATAAGAAATTTTCAACTTTAACGGTGGAATGTACTGATTCTTCTTGAGGCTTGGTTGATGTATTTTAATACCTATTGAGTTGTAAGTCCGTAGTGTCTCTTTAGTGACCTTCTGTTGGTGTATGACGATCATGTACAGGGACAGAGAACTTTGTTTCCTTCAATATATTCAATAGTCTTCTCTGTGTTCGTGATTATAATAACCTAGAAGAAAAGAATAAAAAACAATAACAGAATAATAATTTAAAAGCTAAAGAAATCTACGCTCAAATTGACACCACACGTTCGTCGTCTCAGTGATTATATTTCCCATATTTGCTTCAGTTTTATGATCTCTGTAGATTCAAAGCTCGATGTGCGACTCTGACATTAGAAAATTTCATGCATGATGATGAAATACTTCAAGGTAGATCAAAATGTTTAAAAAAACTATCATAATTCCCCTTCAATATAGAATGTTTATTTGTCGTTGTTTTATGGTTCACTTGATTGTCAAATCATTCGTTTACATTATCTAGTATACAGATTATTTCAGTGGCTATCCAATTAATTTAGTGATAAGGTATAAAATACCTGAAGATAAGATTGGTCGAATTTCTTATTTTTAATGTGACTATGAAGACAGTAAAATTTGAAATCAAAAACCTTTTATAACTCATGTTTTTGGATTGAAAAAGAAACTAATAACAAATAGGCTTAGTATAAACAGCCTTAGTATAAATTCATCTATTACAAACCTTCGTAATAGTAATTTTACCAATTTTATCACTTTCCTGGCTATTGTTTGGAATAATGTATGAAATAAAACCAAAAACTTATTAGTATTAGTTACCTAACATGGTTCGTAAACATATTTATTGCATTTGTTTAAACCAATATATTATGTATATTTACATAAATACAATACAAAAAGAGCATTAATATTACGTACATACAATCTTGTTGCCAACGTTCTCTAGTGGTGGATTCACAAAAAAACAACTGTCGAATGTCATATAAGACATGTGATGGCAACCTCTTCTGATCAAATGACCACTGTAACAGGGATTTGGACGCTGTATTAGAAGGTTCCCAAAATGTTATAAATATCTGAAACAGTAACAAATAACAATACTAATAAGATACATGGCTACCAGATAGAGTATTAAAAAATTGCTGACATCTATAAAATATTTATTAGAAGTTATGACTGGAAGGTAGAGGAGGGGGATTAATTATATCACCTTTCTTTCAAACGAACTGTTGTGCCTAGGCTTCCATAACACTCGGTTTAGGCTTAACTCTGTATCAGGCATTAGTAAGGCTGAAGTCTATACAGAAAAGTATGTATCCTGATAATTTCCCGCGTTACCTTACATTGAATATTACTTAGAAAACTGAATCGCCTATGCTGAGCACCAATGACCAGATTTATCTTTAACTATACCTGCATTAGTTAGATATTGATATATAAACAAAATACATGTACAAACAAGTGAAGCACAACCCATGTTATTATCCAACATCACGATGTTAGCCATATCTTACAATTAAATATGGCTTAACGGGCCGTGGGTTAGAATTTAAATATGATCGCTATTGGGGGAAGGTCACGTTAAACACACATATATTATATATACATATATATATATTTGTGAAGTATGTTAACACACGCAGTCATGTGCACAGAAGTAAACAGCACTACACCCACCAAAACAACCGGGGCGATATGTATACAGTTAGGCCTGACGATTGCAGCTAAGCCTTACTGAAGAAAGGTATATAGGGCTTTTTTTTCAGTGTTTAATTTTTTTTAATCGGTATTTATTTTTAGCTGTTTTATTGTTTTATGTAGATACCCTAACATTGGTGTTTTCGGACATTTTAACTTTTAATGAGTATAAGTAGTTATTTACTACATTAGTATAGTCTAGAGGGAACATCGTTTTCTTTTTTCATTTGAAAATGGGTAACCTCAAGTTGTTAGAAACCCAAATTTCTTTACACCGAAAGAAATATATCAGTGGAACCAAACTATGTGGGACTTCTAGAAATTGTTTAAAATATAGCAAAAGAAAAAAGAAAATGGGGGGATGTCACCTGTTTGGCTGAAGCAGAATGTTAGTTTTACATGTTTCTGAGGTTCTACTTTATTATTACATTTCAGGAAATTTGTCTGTGATGGTTCTAAAAGGACGTGTGTATTTCAGTCATCTTAACATATACGTATTCATTCGGAGAGTAGTGGATTGACACCCAACTACGCATTAAACCACCTTTGTAGCTTCCAAAGTTTAAATCCATAGGATCTTAAACCAGGGTATCACAGAGATGTCGCAGAAAGTAATTTTTTGAACTTTGTTGTAAAGTTAAACTGTATTAGTTTTATATTTTGCCAAAACGGAAATGTTACAAATCGATTTAATTTGAAGGACGCTGTTTTGAAGTACTGGTATAGTCTCCAAGTACGCGTTGATCAAAGCCCTGTACTTCGACTTCACACATTTATTAAAATCTTCGTCGGCGAACTGCGCAGTACGTCCATCAAAAAAGACACAGTAGGGCGTTCACTGTTTTTAACCTTGATATTGTTTCTACATATTATCGTTAGGTGGCGCTTGTATCACCAGGATGCTGAATATGCATTTAACAGAAAGAAGGCAGGACAACAGATTTTGACACACGAGAAATCTCTGGAGTAACGATGAAAGAAGTGTTTGCCAACTCTTAATGTTGTTATAACTCACCATATAAGTATTAAGTGTTATACTAAACGTGTATAGGCAAGCAAAAATGAACAGTTTCTTAGACTGACTTGCATAAAAGCTAATTACAGCGATACGCCCACGGCAAGAAGTACAGTAAAGGCGGTGTTTAGCGGGGTGGCGAGGGAGTGAGTATGTTTAGTTGTGTTCTTACTGTTAGAATGTTCGTAAAGAGTTTGATAGCTGTGTCTCGTGTTTGGGCATGCATGGTGAAATTGTTTTATATTCAGGCAGTTACTTCAAACGTTCTCATTACTATAATGTGAGAGTAATACAGACCAAAGTGTCCCAAATCTGCCTTATATCCTGAGACGTGAACCCTAAAAGCTGGAACTAGGCTATATTGATTATATTTTCCCGCGTGTAAACAAAAGCACGTGATCTGTTGAAATATTTAAATGATGTTAAACGCTGAACATATTCCATAGTGATTACTGATGAATATTGGCCAAAATTTTCTAATCTTGACGTTTTGATATTTATTTTAATCATTATTGTTTTCAATCTTTTTGCATTCACAGTCTCACAGACACCTGAGTGGGTTAGGCTTAAACCTTCTTGTTACGAAAGCAACTAGTTTTTATTTATGCGACATGTTAAGAAATGGTCGAACAGTTTTTTAGCTGTACAGAAAAGTTAAGGTAAAGTTGTCTTTTATTAAGCTTAAAGTCAAAGATCAAGTCATTGAATTGTTGGTAAGACATCAGTGATAACCGAGTGATGCGAGTTGGTCTGTCGTGTGGATCAACGTACGTTTTTATGTTTATTTGTTTATAGTTTTAATTGTATAATCCTGGAATCATCAGTTTTCTGTAATCTACCCCACTGGCGTTTTAAACACAAATGTTAAACTGTTTACGCACCAAATTAATTATTGCTTCATTACTTTGTTGGCCGCATCTATGAGTATGGAAATGAATTTAGTTCAGGATTTCTTTAATAGTTTACATACCTGTTATCTGGCTGCCAGACGACGTGCGACACGTTTGTCTAAAGCATACAGCTCCAAACGTTGTTGACCTGTGTTCTTGTCTACAT
This sequence comes from Tachypleus tridentatus, assembly GCF_004210375.1. Lineage (NCBI taxonomy): Eukaryota > Metazoa > Arthropoda > Merostomata > Xiphosura > Limulidae > Tachypleus > Tachypleus tridentatus. The sequence continues at coordinate 51,354,172 of NC_134830.1, forward strand.
AAGGTAAGACATTACTGTGACTAATATGTACCTTATTGAATGTATGCCAGACAGGTTGGCTTTATGTTACGGCTGCGAACATTGATCCAGTCTCGGAATAGGTATTTCGTGATGGCAAAAACTACAATCGACAATCAGCGGCCGGCTGCTTGTGTTTTTGTTCACAGTTATTTGCATGGCACATGAACAACTTGGAACACTTCACACTCTGTAAGTCACTTTAAAGTGATAACTGAGACAGACAAAAGTACATTTAAGACTAGAATTATTACAAAAGAAATGTATTTTGTGGCAACAGTCTTATCCCGAAAACTCCGTAAACACAAAAATAAATAAGAATCTAATAGGTTAATTCAAGGAGATTTATCTTGTCTCGAGAAATTTTGCTCCTACTGGTATTTTCCTACTATACTGAATGCCGACGAGGCTTTTCGAACAATACCTGAGCTCTTTAGGGCGGTTGTGATACAATACACACAGTAATTGTTAAAACACAATTTATATCGGTAAAATACTAATATCACGGTGTGAACTGGATTAAGTTGGTGTAGGCTGAATGACCAATCATTTACATTTTAGAGCACGTGACGGATCGTCATATTCCTGCTTTTTTAACAACTTGATGTACATACTTGACGTCATTCTACAATGGTTGTTTTGTTTTCTCACAGATATAATATTCTAAATTCCTATTATCTTTTAATTGCTTTGTGTTTAAGATGCATAGTTGCATGATTCCAATTAATTAACAAAATTTTACATATCCTGTTTCTCCATTTTTGTTCCTTCAGTTAATATTCCTTCAGTGCACATTTCACTTTGATTAAATATCAGAGGTGATAAAAGTTCGCGTTTCTCGAAAGTTTCAAGTTTTGGGTAAAAGGAATCAAAGTATACCGACGTAAGCCAGTAAGACTAACAGAGACATACTTGTTGAAACACGTAGTTAATGTTGTAATTTATGTTTTTAATGAGTTAATTTGTTTGCCAGCTAGAGGAGGCTATTGGTCGTAATGATGTAATTTACATTGAAAAGTTGAATGGTACAGAACTGGAAAATTCTAAAGATCTGACGTTAAGTTTTCTGGTAAATTCGAGGGTTCTTTTTATAGATACGATGCTTGAGGGAATAGTTAGGAAGATAACATAACTGTATTTAAATAAGTATTTAAGATGTGTTAGTTATTTCGCATATTGAATTGCTTGATCAATCGGTCGTAAAGTAAAAGTAAGTTTATTCGTTAGACCTATCTGCTCTAGTCATTCCTAATTTAGAAGATGCAGGCTTTTACCAACGAAAAGGAAGATTTACTTACATATAACCCTGTCATAGCTGAAAGGGTTGAGCGTATTTGTTAACAGGAAGAATATTAACCAATAATTTAATGTAATCTGATGATTATACGTTTTGCTGTAAGACTGAAGCCTTATAACTCTACAGACCGGGTTTCGAAACTCGTTGTTGGCACAGCATAGATAGCCCATTGTGCAGTTTTGGGCGAAGTAACAGTTAAACATTGTAAAGTAAAATGCGTTTATAACATTATTATTTATAGCAATTTTGTTATATTTTAGCATATGTTACTTTTCAATTATCTTAGTTCTATGTATTCGCTTACGTTTGGCGAGAATCCATTTTTCAAATAACAAATGCTTCTGGTAGGAATAACTGTGTATATAAGGTATGATATAGATAAATGGTTATTCTTAGAACATACCTGATTGCTGGTAAGCGCAAAGCCACACAAGGGGCTATTTGCGTTTTGCCCTCTACAGGAATCGAATCTCTTTTGCTAGTGCTGTAAACCCTAAAGCTTATTGCTGATTCATCAAGCGGCTTAAAATTTTAAGGTATAGTAGACTGAATTAAAACAAACTACCACAGAAATCACGACAAAATGGAGAGGTCAAGTAAAAGTGTGATATGGCCAGCAGCTTGCTTCAGTGAAAGGAATCAATACACGAAGGGAACGAAGAAGCGATGTTGACGTAATAGCTTATATCGATATCAAGTACAACTCTGTGCATGTTTCGTCGACCTAGTTCTTTTACAAAGATGTCCATTGATGCTGATTTAATCACCTCTATACGATAAATTGGTTTCAGTTGTTTGCTGTTTTCATAGGTCATTTTTTTTTCCGCGCGCTCTTTTTGTCCGTTTTCTTTGTTTATTATGGTTACAAAGTCAAGATGTAACAAAGGTATGTTTCATCAGCAATTCACTCAACGCAGTTAGAAGAATTTAACAAATCTTATCATATAATCATACCGATTTTAGGTCGGACAACCTCATCAACTTTTTTAGTAACACTTTTCTTTACCTGCTTACTAGTAAAGTTAGTAAGTGTAACTTTCTCTTTACCTGCTTACTAGTAAAGTTAGTAAGTGTAACTTTCTCTTTACCTGCTTACTAGTAAAGTTAGTAAGTGTAACTTTCTCTTTACCTGCTTACTAGTAAAGTTAGTAAGTGTAACTTTCTCTTTACCTGCTTACTAGTAAAGTTAGTAAGTGTAACTTTCTCTTTACCTGCTTACTAGTAAAGTTAGTAAGTGTAACTTTCTCTTTACCTGCTTACTAGTAAAGTTAGTAAGTGTAACTTTCTCTTTACCTGCTTACTAGTAAAGTTAGTAAGTGTAACTTTCTCTTTACCTGCTTACTAGTAAAGTTAGTAAGTGTAACTTTCTCTTTACCTGCTTACTAGTAAAGTTAGTAAGTGTAACTTTCTCTTTACCTGCTTACTAGTAAAGTTAGTAAGTGTAACTTTCTCTTTACCTGCTTACTAGTAAAGTTAGTAAGTAGTACCTGCTTACTTTTTCTTTACCTGCTTACTAGTAAAGTTAGTAAGTGTAACTTTCTCTTTACCTGCTTACTAGTAAAGTTAGTAAGTGTAACTTTCTCTTTACCTGCTTACTAGTAAAGTTAGTAGTAACTTTCTCTTTACCTGCTTACTAGTAAAGTTAGTAAGTTTCTCTTTACCTGCTTACTAGTAAAGTTAGTAAGTGTAACTTTCTCTTTACCTGCTTACTAGTAAAGTTAGTAAGTGTAACTTTCTCTTTACCTGCTTACTAGTAAAGTTAGTAAGTGTAACTTTCTCTTTACCTGCTTACTAGTAAAGTTAGTAAGTGTAACTTTCTCTTTACCTGCTTACTAGTAAAGTTAGTAAGTGTAACTTTCTCTTTACCTGCTTACTAGTAAAGTTAGTAAGTGTAACTTTCTCTTTACCTGCTTACTAGTAAAGTTAGTAAGTGTAACTTTCTCTTTACCTGCTTACTAGTAAAGTTAGTAAGTGTAACTTTCTCTTTACCTGCTTACTAGTAAAGTTAGTAAGTGTAACTTTCTCTTTACCTGCTTACTAGTAAAGTTAGTAAGTGTAACTTTCTCTTTACCTGCTTACTAGTAAAGTTAGTAAGTGTAACTTTCTCTTTACCTGCTTACTAGTAAAGTTAGTAAGTGTAACTTTCTCTTTACCTGCTTACTAGTAAAGTTAGTAAGTAACTTTTCTCTTTACCTAGTAAGTTAGTAAGTGTAACTTTTTCTTTACCTGCTTACTAGTAAAGTTAGTAAGTGTAACTTTCTCTTTACCTGCTTACTAGTAAAGTTAGTAAGTGTAACTTTCTCTTTACCTGCTTACTAGTAAAGTTAGTAAGTGTAACTTTCTCTTTACCTGCTTACTAGTAAAGTTAGTAAGTGTAACTTTCTCTTTACCTGCTTACTAGTAAAGTTAGTAAGTGTAACTTTCTCTTTACCTGCTTACTAGTAAAGTTAGTAAGTGTAACTTTCTCTTTACCTGCTTACTAGTAAAGTTAGTAAGTGTAACTTTCTCTTTACCTGCTTACTAGTAAAGTTAGTAAGGTGTAACTTTCTCTTTACCTGCTTACTAGTAAAGTTAGTAGTGTAACTTTAACTTTCTTACTAGTAAAGTTACCTCTCTTTACCTGCTTACTAGTAAAGTTAGTAAGTGTAACTTTCTCTTTACCTGCTTACTAGTAAAGTTAGTAAGTGTAACTTTCTCTTTACCTGCTTACTAGTAAAGTTAGTAAGTGTAACTTTCTCTTTACCTGCTTACTAGTAAAGTTAGTAAGTGTAACTTTCTCTTTACCTGCTTACTAGTAAAGTTAGTAAGTGTAACTTTTCTTTACCTGCTTACTAGTAAAGTTAGTAAGTGTAACTTTTCTTTACCTGCTTACTAGTAAAGTTAGTAAGTGTAACTTTTCTTTACCTGCTTACTAGTGTTAGTTAACTTTTTCTTTACTAGTAAAGTTAGTAAGTGTAACTTTTCTTTACCTGCTTACTAGTAAAGTTAGTAAGTGTAACTTTCTCTTTACCTGCTTACTAGTAAAGTTAGTAAGTGTAACTTTCTCTTTACCTGCTTACTAGTAAAGTTAGTAAGTGTAACTTTCTCTTTACCTGCTTACTAGTAAAGTTAGTAAGTGTAACTTTCTCTTTACCTGCTTACTAGTAAAGTTAGTAAGTGTAACTTTTCTTTACCTGCTTACTAGTAAAGTTAGTAAGTGTAACTTTCTCTTTACCTGCTTACTAGTAAAGTTAGTAAGTGTAACTTTCTCTTTACCTGCTTACTAGTAAAGTTAGTAAGTGTAACTTTTTCTTTACCTGCTTACTAGTAAAGTTAGTAAGTGTAACTTTTTCTTTACCTGCTTACTAGTAAAGTTAGTAAGTGTAACTTTCTCTTTACCTGCTTACTAGTAAAGTTAGTAAGTGTAACTTTCTCTTTACCTGCTTACTAGTAAAGTTAGTAAGTGTAACTTTTTCTTTACCTGCTTACTAGTAAAGTTAGTAAGTGTAACTTTTTCTTTACCAGGTGATCTCACCAACCTTACCAGTTTTTCTTTCATTGTATCTTAGCAACACGAACCACATTTATGCCTACCATATGACGTCAGCAGCACGGTTTATCGATAGATTCTGACAAACATTTAAATGAAAATAACAAATAACTCTAACAACGGGTTAGAGGGTACAGAATACTAACCCTGGCGGGCAGGATAGGAGGGTAGCAGGTTACTTACAGGTGTGGATGTCTTTTGAGATAGACATTTTACACGTGGAGCCCTGAAAGCTAACATTATTAACTTTGGTAAGATATATGTTATTTCGTTTTAGTTATTTTCGCTAATTGTATTGGTCAGGATTTTTCAACATAAGTAATTTTATTATTTCCTAATTTTATTGTTATACTTTTTTATAGAGATATTTTTTCATGGTTAGCTTAGTATGTGTATTTCGACTAACCCAGATTTTTTAACATGACCGAACTTCGTGAGATGTATTTAGCGTTTTGGCCGGAGATATAACAGTGAGAGTGCCTAACTGATGTAAGTAACTGACACCAGTTTGTATTTGAGTTTCACTGTAAATAGCTAGCTTGATCTGAAGTGGATATTACTTTTAATGAAACAAGTTCAGCACCCGGTATGTGCCTAGCTCATCAAGAAAGTCATCGGGTGTTCTAAAAAGTGGTATTTCATCAAGAAGAAAAGAAAGTGTTCTAGAAAGTGGTATTTTATCAATAAGAAAAGCACATAAGGTTTATTATTGTACGTTACAATGGTTCACTCTTGTGACACGTAAGGTTTAGTATTGTAAGTTACAATGGTTCACTCTTGTGACACGTAAGGTTTAATATTGTGGTCCAGTCTTGTGGTTTTTATAGATGTCGATAGTTTTGATGTTAAAAATATGTTATTAGGTCATCTGGTTCGGCTTCTTTCAGTTAGTATTTTAATCTGTAGGTTTGATTTGGTTCATCTATAAAATACTTCAGTGAGACAGTAACTCTATTCCTTACAATTTTATATTATTCTGATACAAACAGGAAAAACAACAACACAATATAGTAACTCGCTTAGTGGAAATTATGTGAACAAGCGTTAACAGGAATAGATTCGGTTGGAATTGACCGATGACCCAAAGACTGTAACAACTTGTTTGTTTTGCCAGGAGTTACGACAGATTCTCTGTTTCAGAATAGTGAAAATTTCTACTGACTCTTGACGATAATGTTCCCAAGGTCGTGAGGTATTTCTGAATATGCTGCTAAAATACGTAATAACAGAAAATATTTAAGGAATATGATATCATGTATGATTTAAAACGTGTTTTAAAATTTGCGGAACAAAACCGGTTACAAAATTAAAACAAAACAATGACTTTCTCTTGCATAATAATGTGACCACGTCACTGTTTTTGTAACTTTGGTGTCCGTTACAAGCGGAATAACTCTAACTTAAGTTACTGACACAGCTTGTTATTAGGTTACAACGAACAATGCCTGTTTTTGTAATGGTGACGCTTATTACCAGCTGTCAACTAGTGTTTCTCTTTAACTTCCTGGCGACGAGACTTGAAGGGCGATAAAAATAAGAGTTCGAATCCAGCTGCCTTGGTTAAAGCTGTAAATGTGTGTGGAAGCCAAACAGTAATCAGAATGGGCGTTTGGTCACAGGAAGAACTGCGAAAGGCCTGGGGGCAGCTATGTGGAAGCTTTTGACCATGTTTTATTTTGTTGAATCAGCATGTTTGAATCCATAAATTATATATACTGTCTATTGTTTTGACCATGTTTTATTTTGCTGAATACAGCATGTTTGAATTCATAAATTATATATACTGTCTATTGTTTTGGTCTGTAAACATAAACACTCACATTTACTAACATGTTATCTTCCTTCCGGTGGAGAAAGTTTTGGATAATTGAATTAACTCAGGTCAGTAATATCATGAAGGTTTATTGTAGTTAAGCACAAAGCTATACAGTGTATTATCTGCGCTGTGTTCACCACGAGTATCGGAACCCGGATTTTCGCATGTTAGACCTATCAATATGTATTTCTCTTTTTCATCTGAGTTTGATAAACATACAGTTTATCCGAGTTAAGGTAATTAAACAGGGCCAGTTTCCTCCCTGTATAAAAAAAAAAAGGTGGGTGGACAGTGCTCGAGTCCTGTAAAAAATCTCAAATGTAAAAACATAAAAAGGTGGAAATGTATTTGTAGTAAAGAACCCGTATAAAAACCCTAAATACAGGGTTTATAAGTGTGTATGATATTTCTTTAAAATCTCCGAACCACGAACATATACAGAAAGATAAAAAGGAGGAAGTATGATTTTATTCATATGACCAAATAGCGTATTTTACAACCGGGTATAAAAAATAGCACAAAGTTTACGCTTAAGTACTGGTGATGGTTGTGTGGATTTAGTTTTTGAGGGACTTGACCTACTTGTCCCTTCTCTCCACGAATACAGTGTGAAAATGATACAATTTTAATAATCCACTCCTTTTTTTTACTGATTTATATATACATATGTGCGTATACTTTAATAACAAGGATATAATTATCTGTACAGCACCGTGTTTGATGTAACCAAGCTATTAATTCACCCAGGCTATGTGTTACGTTGATGAAACGGTAATTATTTGAATCTAAAGATCTGATGATATTACCATCAACATTCCGGTGGCTTTATGTTTTATGTTTTCTCACACAAGGAACAACCTTACTTATGTTTAAACTTTTTGTACCTCTAGTGAATTTTATCGTTTCAGGTTATATTGATTAGACAATCTTCCATATTTATTGAAAGCTATATTTTTAATGTTGTGAAGGGATGGCTATGTGAAGATGGCCCTTTTATGTAGCTTTGTGCGGAAAATTTGAAACGAATAATTTGAAGTAAATGGTTTGGTTTGTTTTTAATTTCGCTCAAAGCTACACGAGGGCTGCCTGCGCTAGCCATCCCTAATTTAACAATGTAAGACTAGAGGGAAGGCAGCTAGTCATCACCACTCACCGCTAACTCTTGGGCTACTCTTTTACCAACGAATAGTGGGATTGACCATAATATTGTAACGCCGCAACGACTGAAAGGGTGAGCATGTTTAATATGACGGGGATTCGAACCCGTGATTCTCACATTGCGAGTCGAGTGCCGTAACCACCTGGCCACGCTAGAGCCCATACGATGTGCTTGTGCTTGTAGTGTCACACTTTCTTACATTGTATTAACAAGTTTATAAACTTGGGGATCAGACATAACCACCTCTTCTTTATAACTGGCAAGAGGAAGGGCAACTAGTCAGGATTACCCTCCCCAAAATGACTACTTTTAACTGAATCATTAACGAGATTATCAGATTTTATATAAATAATATTTTTTCTTGAGATCTTACGGATACTTCCACACATAAAGATGTGTATTGTGTATTTAACATGTATATTTTATCATCTACTTATTATCTCGCATTTAACAGCTTTACTCAAATCCTCTAAGTTATTTATGATGTTGAAATCAGTGTCTGTTTAGGGTGTGTTTATTAGGACTAAATGCAGTGTCTGTTTAGGGTATATTTATTAGGACTAAATACAGTATCTTGTTAGGGTGTGTTTATTACGTCTAAATATAGTGTCTCTTTAAGGTGGATGTTCAGGGTGTGTTTCTAAAGTCTAAATACTTAAATACAGGTAAGGTGGATGTTCAGGGTGTGTTTCTAATGTCTAAATACATTGTGTTTATTAGGACTAAATACAGTGTCTTTTTAGGGTGTGTTTAAGGACTATGCATTTTGTGTTTATTAGGACTAAATACAGTGTCTCTTTATGGTGTGTTTATTAGGACTAAATGCAGTGTATTTTTAGGGTGTGTTTATTAGGACTAAATGCAGTGTCTCTTTATGGTGTGTTTATTAGGGCTAAATACAGTGTTTCTTTAAGGTGCGTTTATTAGGACTAAATACAGTGCCTGTTTAGGGTGTTTTTATTATGACTAAATATAGTCTCTTTAAGGTTGGTATTTATTGCGTGTTTTTAAAGTCTAAATACGTTACTTCTTCAGGGTGTGTGTATTACGCCTGAGTGTAGTCTTTCTCTAGGGTGTGTTTATTATGTTTAAATACAATTTCTCTGTAGGATGTGTTTATTGACTCTAAATGTAGTTCCTCCGTAAGGTGTGCGAACTATATATAAGTAAAATACCTCTTTAGGATGTGTTTATTACGTTTATTACGCTAAAATTCGGAGTTCGATCTACGCAGTGGACACAGTTCAGATAATCCAATGTGTAATTTTGCGCTGACGCAAATCGACAATAATTCCAATGAATAGTGTTGCAACTATATGCTCGACGGAGTTGATTGGTTGTTTCGACTTCGTTGAACCGACCGATTGGTTATGTCAATAGAGCTATTTTAAGAGAGTTATCTAATGTCTAGTCTGTGAATAATATTGCCGGTGTATTAAGTAACGTAGGGTCATCACTCTACAGATAAACTGATCGATTAGCTGTTCTGGAAACATTTTTTTTTTAGAAACATACACTACCGCCACCTGTCTTCCTCCATTAGGTTCCACATTTATCATCCTTTTTAGTTTTGATGTGAGGCCAAGGAAAAGGAAAATTAAGGTTTGGTAGCACATGTGACGAGTACTTGAATAATTATTAGTGGAGCAACGAGGCTTTCTCTCCCCCTTAGGGTTTATTAAGATTTTCGTGTTCCATATCATAAAGTCTGTCCCCCTTAAAGTGTCATAATGAGCGTATTACATACCATATCGTAATACCAATACATGTTTTGTAGGCTGAAAATCAAAGCTAACTTTTATTTAAAATCTATCTATATTTAGTTAAAATTCAATATTATACTCAACGGAAAGATCCCCTCCCGGACACATCTATGTAGATAGCTGTAGTTGAGGAGGTTGGGTGATGGACAATTCCATCCATCACCCATGCTCATACACATACAAAATAAAGTTGTTGTTTTTTTCCAAAAGGCCCTCTCCATAAACCCTTTACAATGGGCTATCGTGATTCCTTCTAAACAATTGACTTGTATTATAACAAGCATTTCTATAAGGTCTTTTTTTTTCGAATAGTATTTTTCTAAAGATATATATATATTTAACATTTCGTTAGTTGTTGAACGTTTGAGTTTCAGAACAAATTCGAAAAACAACTAAGGTATTTTTCTGTGTCTGCATACATGTGTATATTTGCTGGGAAACCATTCAAGTAATGCTAAAATTAACTGTAAGACTTGCATGTTGATTTACTATTTTCTTGATGCACGTACATTCTAAGGAGACTGTCGTCTAATGAGCTGTGTTTCTTGCAACTAGTCTTACATACATGTACCTGACTGTAAACGCCACCTGCAACAATTGATACACTGCATCCACGTGCTGTTATTGGTGCTACGAGGGTAAGTATCTCATGACTGGAGAAACAAAAGATAATATATAAGTAATATATTTCAGATGCACCGACGTACAGTTAACTACAAGTGACCAACGTTCCTGTGTTGTATTGTTTAGCAACATGGACTTACGGGTAAATAAGGGAAAGTGTAATGTAACACAACTAGTTTGTATTTTAATTACCACCTGTCTCTTCCAAGATTAATTAAGTTGGTAATTAATTTTGGCGAAAACTGATGTAACTAAAGCTGATAAACCGAAGGGCAGGTAAGACAGTTATGTGTGAATCCATGGTATGTAAGAGCTCTAAGCGTGTGTGTGTGTGTATAGCCTTCTATCTCAGATATATATTTTAACTAGTAAACTATAGTTTGTAAAAACATTATATTTGGTAAAAAGATATTTTATATAATAAAACATGCGAACATTGATAACTTGTACTGAAACGTGGACCTAGAGAACTGAAGTTTCCTTTGAGCTCACTGTGTTGTTAATATAGTCCAGGAATTCTTCAATACTGTAAGTTCGTAAAATAATAATCATGTTGTGTGGCAAGCAACACTGATTCATCTTTGTGGTTATGATTATGTGGTTGAGTTAGTGGTGATCTCCTGGTACTTACAACTAACAAAGACTGGTCTAAGTGTTTGTGATAATATGGTTGAGTTAGGGGTGATCTCGTGGAACTAACACGTGTTTGGAGTGATTTTAGATGAAGTATTCTTGACCATTCTTCTGGTAGAGTTATTTGCAGACCCTTAGGTAACTTCGTGAGGTACAATACGTTTCCCAAAGGCATCCCATGGTTTTTGGATGAGACTAAAAATCCTTTGATCGTGCAAGTTACACCACCTGGTGTTGTCCATTAGTTAAAGTGAGGACTAACTACACTAGTGATAACACAAAGGCTTGTAGGGTTCGGTGTTTAACAGTGCTTATTCCTCCCTCTACCGTACTTCCTTTGTGTATTAAAATAGGATTGATCTGTTTCCAGGTTTTTTCCCAGTACACCTTTTTTTTCTGGCTGCAGAACAAAGTGTGTAGCAATAACTGTTATGAATTGTAATGTGTACTGTTATTACTATGTATAAGAATCTGAACAACTTACCATTGATTTGGAAGAGATTCTTTTAACTTGCTAAAGCCACTAACTAAGAGATGAATTCTAATTCTATTCAAAGAATTAGAAAAGAGACAAGATTGGTTGTGACCATTGTGTATGACCAATCACTGTACTTCGGATGTTCGATTTAAACATCAATAAGTGGTGATTTTCACGGTTTTGTAATAGTCTAGTTATAAATCCCGATTTTTCTTTTGATTATTTAGTGTTTTACTTTGTTCATGTTTTAATTGTATTCTATTGTAAACTTTGTTCATGTTTTGAATTGTGTTCTATTGTATTCTTCGTTCTATGTTTATGTGTTTTTATTGTGTTTTAGTATTCCGTTCATCTCAGTAGTCGAATTAAAATAATCAAGCGTGCGAAAATTCCTGGTTCCACCCATTGCTGTACTGTAGTCATTCATGTATAACAGGAAATAATGGTACTGACGTCATTTTATATAACAGTGCACAAACATTCACGTGAAAAAAACAAACAAACAGAAAACGAAAAACAAAACAGAAAAATGAAACGGTTAAAGTATTTTCTAGCCATCAGTAAGAAAACGTAGCAGTAATCTTTATCAGAACAAAAACAAAGACTGTTTTTCGGAGTGTTTTTTTTAATGATAATTAGTTTATCAAATTTGTGGTTGTGTTTTATTCAGACTGTTGTCTGAGCAACTCACGAGTACATGAAACTACCGAAATAATATAAATATGTTGATAAGAAGGCTCAGCCGAACTTTCCAAATACACTTACGGTGAATGGTAAATACAGTTTGTAAACGAGGCTATGTTCGCTTAAAGAGTAAGACATAGATATTTTAAATTATTTCCGTTGTTGCTGTGTCTCTTCAACTTTAAGTTCATAAATAAAAACCTATGATCTTGTGATTTTGTGCTGATATCTGCAGTCGAATTCCTTTCTCGAAAGATTTTTTAAATTGCAAAATAGCTTCCGATTAGAGTAATTAAAGTGAAACAAAAAAAAAAAAAAATCACCATCAGCATAATTAAATAAACATACCTTTCTAACGTCTCTACTAAAAAAAAGATTAGACTTAATTGTTTCATAAGTTGGGTTAACGATATATTCGGCAGTAAACTCAGTAGTATTTCAAGAGGTTCGATCAGTGCAGGAGATTTAGGTTAGTCCTAAATCGTGAGGCCCGGCATAGTTAGGTGGTTAAGACATTCGACTCGTAATCTCAGAGTCGCAGGTTTGAATCCCCTTCACACCAAACATGCTCGCTTTCTCAGCCGCCGGGACGTTATAATGTGGCGGTCAATCACACTTTACGTTGGTAAAAGAATAGCCTAAGAGTTGGCGGTGGGTGTTGCTGACTAGCTGCCTTCCCTCTTACACTGCTAAATTAGAGACGCTAGCGCAGATAGCCCTTGAGTAGCTTTGCGCGAAATTCAAAACAAACCTAAATCGTGAACCACAACAGTTAGTGGTTCATAATAGGGATCGCAATGAATTACACAAAACCCTAACAGAACATCTGGACAAAATGTACCTTAAACAATAAAGATTCGGTTCAAACAATACTATAATATATTTACTACTGACCGTTAAGTCTGTAGATAAACAAAAGAGTACACATGTTAGACTTCTAAGGAAAATAAAATTTCCTCAAAATGACTCGTTTGTAATTATTATTATTTTCTGCCAGCCTACAACAAAAAGTTCTGATATATTATTTCCAAAACTCTTGTAGAATACAAGGAAGGTCTTAGTGGTACTGAAAGTCGATTTGTTTCTTCTATGTTTTACACAGGCTGAAAAAAAACATCATAATTCTAGTGTAAACGATGTTATCATTACCCCTGGAAGTTAATTTTAACAAATATCTGGTGTTCGGTCAAAAACCTAAGTTCAGGGTGAAATAGGAATTACCTGCCAATAATAGATGAACATTAGATGACTGTAACATGTAGATACTCAATGTTTTGTACACTATACAATCGGTGTCTTTAAGAAGCCAAGCCCTATATTATATGTGAAGCGAAGGAGTTAAAAAAATCCATACACATAATATTAAATTTTATTACACATATTTGTAGAATAATTACCTTAAAAACAAGAAGGTTTATTTAAACCTACGCCTTATTTTAGAAGGCTGATTTTTACGCTCTTAGTGAGGGTTGTGTCTTAGTTTAGGTATATATTTTCCCATTGCTGTGCATTACATATAGAAAATTTAGTTATACAGAAACTATAAATGTTCATTATATTCTCAAATAAATTCTCATGACCATCTCCAACCGTCTCTTAATAATTTAAATCTCAAACTAATGCGATCAAGTAGTTAAAAGCTATAGTAAATCATCATAAACCCGTATCAGCTAGTTACTAGCTATGTTTATTACCATTACAATGTATAAAGTTAGCTACCATATCAAGAAATCCTTTATCCGAAGTTGAGAGTAGAAAGGAGAGCGACTACAGACATAATTTATTGAAACTACAAATTCTTAGTTTAAAATCACCATATGTAATTCTAGGTATGGAGCCGAAATAAGGGTTGGTAGTTTGAGCAAATAATGTCTACAGTTTCTCCAGCCTTGTTTACTTACTTTTTACGATTCCTATTTGCAGGTTTTTGAATTCCCAATGTTATTTAAAATCGAACGAAAGTAATACTAAAATAAACAAATGATACACCATACTTGGGTCCGGCATGGCCTGGTGGTTAGGGTGTTTGACACATAATGTGAGGGTCGCGGGTTCGAATCCACGTCACACTAAATATGCTCGCCCTTTTAGCTGTTGGGGCCTAATAATGTTACCGTCAGTCCCACTATTCGTTGGTAAAAGAGTAGCTCAAGAGTTGGCGGTCGGTAGTGATAAGTAGCTTCCTTTCCCTTATCCTTAGACTGCTAAATTAGGGACGGCTAGTACAAATAAATATAACCTTCGTGTAGGTTTGTGCGAAATTCAAAAACAAACAAACACCCTCTTAGCAGTATTCCTGACATAATTAATATGTAACCTTTATCTTTAAATGTTTCTTCTCATTAATTAGCTCCTCTGACTTACTCTTCCTTATATGTCGTTAGCCCTTACGTGCACAACAAAGACTGCACCGTTACCAGTCTCCTTCATTATATCTTTCTCTGTCAGTTATGTCTTCCATTACTTACTTCCTATTAATCCTATTTACTTTACATACTATTCTATCTACACGTCGTGTCAAAGAATCATCTTTAACTACAACATCTTTAACCTCATAATACATAACCTTCTATATTCCTTAGCTTCTCCTCCCTCCAGTAGTTCCTGGTATACATAAACCAATGGCTGAAATATATTGCTCAACAGGATAGGGTCTTTACAGTTAAACTTACTACTTTAACCCTAATACTACCCTTTCTAACTTTCTAAATGTCATTGTTAATCTTATGTGATGCCTCCTTTGCATGTAAAACCTTAAGCTCTTAAAGTCGTGGTGTCATTTCCAACAGTGTATACTTCTCTTTATCTATTTCCTCAACTTTGGATAGTCCGCAAAATCTACATATAACTTGAATATCTTTAACACTAGCTCCCTTAAAAGTGGATAGTAGTCCAGAGTTTCCAAATAAAACACATTCGTTGCACCTAACAAACTGGGAACGGTTAACCCCGAACTAATCTTAACCATTGTATTATTTGTAGAATTGAGATAAACATTCGATACTGTTGTTAAATAACATAGCCTGTTGTGAACATTGTTAAGTTCACAAGTTAAGCCTAAGTTTGACAGTTAACTAGTTTTTATACTGTACTTGTTAAAATAAAACAATGAAAAGGTGGTGGTTCTTTGTCACCAGAATATCTAAATACCCAAATTTGTGGAGAGTATTGAAATATCGTCAGTTAGGTAATTGTTATGCATGACCTTGATAGTATTTTAAAAAAAGTATGTTGGTATTTTTTGGTGAGAAGCTACAAAATGAACTCTCTGCACGCTATTCACCGCGGGGAATCAAATCTCGATTTTGTTTCGTTGTAAATCAGAAGACATACCACTCATCCACTGGAGATGTGCTGAAAAGGAAAAAAGTGTTTTCGAAATTTGCGCAAACCTACAGAGTTATCTGTGTATCTGTAATCATGAACTAATAGTCTAGAGGAAAGGCATTTAACTAGTTAATAGTACCCACCGTCAAGGCTTCTCTGACCGTGAATTTTTTTTGACCGTCACTTTTAAAGCGCATATATGGCCCCAAGTACGGAGTACGTTCTTGTGACAATAAAAGGGGAACCATAAACTCTTGGATTTACAATCCGGACACACCAACCAGGGACCGGCCCAGGAATCGTTTTAGTTTTTCTTTTATAATGTTTGCAGCATCACAAACCATCCACTTTCCACCTACATCCCATGCAGTCATGAAATACAGGTTTCTCGTCTGTACTGGTCTAAGTCACTAAGATAATTTCAGCACTTATACAATATTAAGAAAATAAATAATGTAAATTAGAGATGACAATGATAACAGTGAAGAGAGCAGTGCTTTGAATATTATCTTAATTAAGGTGAGTTGGTCTAAGAACACTGATCTCGTGTGACTCCTGGCCCTTGAGGTACCCTTGTTGGTCCCCTAAATGACATATCTAAAGGTTAGTAGTATTAAATAACTATACGAACACTTAAACTTACGTAAATGTACATGACACGACTGGCCAACCAACCTCTATTTATATATTTGAAATCTGTGTTTTGTGAACTTAAAATATATTATTGTTCTACGTATAATAAATAATTCCCGGTGGCATAGCGATATGTGTGCAAAGTCACAACTCTAGAAATCGAGTTTTGATACCCGTGGTGGGTAAAGCACAGATAACTGTATAACTTTATGCTCACTACAAACAAATGTGTTCTATGTATAATTATTGTATCAGTGAAGGTGAGTTGATTTTGTAAACCCAGGTATGTTTTTCAACTTATTTCCTTTTGTTATCATTATTTCTATAAGCTCCAAGAGATACAATGGTAAAATAATTTATTTTTTTTTACATTTTTTTGTGAATAGGAATATTGTAAAGATATTTTGTTGGGTATATCTGAATGTTTTTAATTTTCGTCGTCATATTTTCGACGGACATTACGTTCAGTAAAATAAAATCAGTTGTTCGGTGGTAGAAAAATATTTAAAGCGAATTGTTTCGTATGCTTGAAATATTTGGTTTGGTGCATGCGTTAAAGTGATTTATTGAGAATATTCTATTATTTTCTCGAATTGACATTAGGGGCGCTGCATCTGCAAGATGGTTTTTATAAACTGGGTCAGCACGTCGGGGATACTGGACCAAAAAAGATGTGACACACACAGCTTGTGTTGTCAGCACTAACTTTCATCACTCTCCCCTGACCTCCCTCCCTAGCTCTTTCTGAAGATACGGATCTATTGCCATAACTCAGTACTTATTCATTGGTCGTATTAGTCAGGACTAAAGTTCGATAGTTGCTATAGTAGCGCTCTCTACTGCCCTTATAAGAAAACCAAATTGTGTACTTTCAATGATCTTTTTTTACAAGTACACAAAATACTTCACTTGTCTTTCAGGGTTCGTTCTGCATACTGTAATCCCCATACTGACTTTATAACCACATTGTAGTCGGGTTGTTATACAGCGACCTCTAGAGCTGAAGGTGGTATGTGGACGGTGATACAAGTGTTGAAACATTCTACATAGCACTGATCAAACAAGTACCATAACATTCTACACAGTACTGAAGAGATAAGTACCTTACATACCGTTCTGTGCAGTACTGAAGAGACAAGTACCTTACATATTGTTCTACACAGTACTGACCAGACGAGTACCATACTGTTCTACACATTACGATACACTGCTTAAAATGACATAATGCAATTGACAGTATGTTCACCTTACCTTACATAACAGTGTCCAAAAATAGTTGTTAATACGGGATTTACTTACGTATTATTGTGACGTACACATAACTTTCAGTTACGTGAATAACGAAAAGGTGGCGTGTAGTTCATTTTTTAAACTTACATTAATATTTATTTCTACATAATATATCCAGTTTTCGGGCAAATACGTAAAAAGACACATCGTCAACAGAAACGACCCCCTCTCCCGAGAAAATCGTGGCTAAGCCCATAAATGCTTACCTCATTCCAATTACGGCATAACTTACGATATGTAATGTGTACGACACAGTTATATCACGTTTAACTGGGCTCATACAGCTATTTTGTGGGTGTTCAGGGCGTCTATAAGTATGAGTATGTATTATCCACAGTTTAAATACGTGTACTGTGTTACTTTCACAAGAACAACTCTTAACAGTTGAGTTCAACTGGGATTCTTCAAAAAACAACTGGAATCTTCCCAATAACAACCAGTAATGAATCGGTTCACCTGGAGTTCTCCCAGAAACGACCATCAATAAATCGGTTCATCAGGAGATTTCAGATTAACATTGAAACTTTGATTTCGTGTTTCATTGTAACATTTTATTACGAATTTTCCGTGTAAATAACTTAATCTACCTACTGTAACGTAACCTACTTATAACCTGTGTTATTTTGTTTGGTTAGTGGGAGTATTGATACTTTGCTGCTTGAAATATAACCGTCTCTAATTTAGCAGTGATAGACTAGAGGGAAGGCAACCAGTCAACACCACCCACCACCAGTTCGTGGGCTACTTCTCACCAACGAATAGTGGAATTGAGTGTAACATTATAACGCCCTCACAGCTGAAAGGACGAGCATGTTTGGTATGACGGGGATTTGAATCCGCGACCCTCGGATTACGAGTCGAGCGCCCTAACCACTTGGCCATGCCGGGCCTATTTCAAGAGTAAAGTTTCATTTAATGACTTTTCGCTAACCTTTAACCCTTACTGATGGAGCCATATGGACCTCTTCGGCTTTTTAAATAACTTTGGTGTAAACTTAATTATTTCAACAATATGCTTGCAGGTCCATGATTTTATTGGTTACAGCTCCGAACAAACCCTTTTCAATAATTCGACATTTTGTCTCAGAAGGATAAAGAAGCCATACCTGTACTCAGTATCGTAAGTGATTTGTATAGAAAGGTAACTACCCTGTGACCAGTAAAATTTGTTCAGTTATTACACTAGTTTTATTACCAACAACAGAGCACTGCTACTGTGACTCGAGTGACTTATCCACCAATATTTCAAGATGCTTTTCTTCAATCACTCCGTTAAGTGGTTTCCCATCTATGTTATTATGATAACCAAAGTGCATTAGTTTGTATTTACAATAATTAAAGGTCGTTGACTAAATATTTGTGAAACTTACAGTGTGATCAGACATATTTTATAATGCCTAGACATCTGCAATATAGAAATACCCAAGAGTTTAATGTTATCATTAAATGTTACCGGTTTATTTATTATGACCCTATTAATATCATTACTGTAAATAACAACAAATATCCAAGCACTGACCTCTGAGGCATTTTACCAGAAGTAGGGGTTCAGTCTGACTAGAAGTTATTAGTAACGACCGTTTGCTTTCTCCCACTCAACAGTCCAGTAACTCATCTTTCCACAACAGACGTAATCTCCTAGCTAGTATTTTGTAGCATCTTATCAAAAGCCTTTAAAAATTGTTTAAATAATAAGTAATATCTTGACAAAAAAAAAAATAGTAACGCAAAATGTCCCTTTGTTAAACTCGTGTTTTCTCCTAGACTATCCACAGTTTTCCTCATTATAGAATTAAAACTGGCTCGTTTATTTCCAGGGCAAATATTACAATTTCGTTTAGAGATAAAATAACATCAGCAACTCTCCAATCTGAAGGTACCTGTCCAATTCTAAGGCACCTGTACAATCTCAAGGGAAAAATATACATGTAAAAACGGCTCGTTTGGTTTGAGAATTTTTTTTTACGCAGAGGAGTGAACAACGTTTCGACCTTCTTCGGCCATCGTCAGGTTCACAAAGAAAGAAAGAGGTAACTGACAGGAAGCTGACCAAATGCTTGAAAGGTGTTGTGTAACTGAGATTTGGAATGTAGAAGACGTGCTAAGATGTTTGAATATATAATTTTATATTATTTATTTTATTATTATTATTTATTATATTATTTTAATATAGGTATAAAGGTGTTCCTTTGTATTGGTTTATTTTGGGCTTGAGTTGTTGTATAAGTAAGGCTTCTTTAATTTTGCATTTGTTTATGTTTGTTTCTTCATTTAGTATTTGAGTGTTTTCTATGGTTATGTTGTGTTTATTTGACTTGCAGTGTTCGAAAACATATGAAGGTGACTTTTTATGTTCTTTGAATCTGGTTTCCATTTTTCTACTTGTTTCTCCAATATAGAAGTCGTGGCAGTTATCACATTGTATTTTATAAATAATGTTGCTGTGGTGTTTGTCATTGTAGTTTTTACATAGTATAGACCTCCGTTTTGTACCTGGTTTTCGAATAAATTTGGTATTAACTGGAATGTCATATTTTGTTACTAGTTTTTGCCAAATGTTGGTTATTTTTCTGCTGATATCGGGAATATATGGTATGCAATAGTATATGGTTTCGTGATTTATTGATTCGTGGGATACATTTACTTTTGTTAGTTGATTTTGCTTTTTGTCTAGGTGTGTGCGTATAATGTTTTCTATGGTTTGTGGAGGAAACTTTTTGATGTTCATGAAGTATTGTTTTATTTTGTCTAATTCTTCGTTAATTTTATCTGGTGAGCATAGTTTTATGGCTGTGTTTATTTGGTTTCTTAGTATGTTGAGTTTTTGTTTTGTTTCATGTGCTGAGTCCCAAGGAATGTATAGTCCAGTATGGGTGATTTTTCGGTGGATTTCTGTTTTAAATTGTGTATCGGTTCTTGTAATTTTGAGGTTAAGAAATTATATTTGATTGCTTTCTTCTTGTTCTCATGTGAAGTTGATGTTGGGATGTGTAGAGTTAATGTGATTGAAAAAAATTAAGTGTGTGTTCTGTAGATGTGAATCCCGCAACCGTGTCGTCTACATATCTGTACCAGTATAGTAAAATAAATAATATAAAATTATATATTAAAACATTTAAGCACGCCCTCTACATTCCGACACTCAGTTACACAACCCCTTTCAAACATTTGGTCAGCTATTGGTCAGTTACCTCTTTCTTTGTGAACCTGACGATGACCGAAGAAGGTCGAAACGTTGTTCACTCCTATGCGTAAAACATTTTCTCAACCCAAAAGAGCCGTTTTTACATATATATTTTTCTCTACAAGTGGGTTTTCTCGACGTCACTGAATCTTAAGGGGACTTGTTAGATCTTAAGGTACCTGTCCAATGTCTGTGAACCTACCAAAAAAAAAACACGAGAAGATCGTATATTTTATCTCTAATGATTTTTTCCTGAGGGAAACATTGTTGGTCTGATGCTTTGTCCATATGACTCTCAGTGTTTTCTACAAAATGATTAGGGTCAAGAACATAGCTTGCAGCCCCCTCTTACAGAAACAGATGAAAACATTTAAAACTTCAGCCATCACATAACCATCCTTTAATGAACCAATCGCCATTTTAACATTGTGCTTAAATCACTGATCCTAGTTTTTACATTATCAGCCAGCTGTTTCTAATTTTTGGTTTCCTAATGTATTTTTGACCAGACCTTTAGTTTTATTATAACTCTGTATACCTCATCTTCTATCTGTCATTTTAAAATTCTTAAACGTACAGCGCTTTTTGTTATTTTCTACTTTATTTGTTGAGTAAGCCGTTTAGGTTTTGATCTTTCTCATTATCCTTTTCATCATTTAGGGTAGATCTTGAAGTAAAAGGATTTTACTTTAAAAAAAAAAAGTCAGTTTTGTCCCTAATCACCTTTTAACTCATTATTCCAATTCACTAATAACAAGTCACAAACATAATTATGAAAATATTACTAATTCCAAAATGCCCCCTCATTTCAACTCTTGCAAGGACATCTTCATTAGCGGTTAGCAATTAATCGAAAATCCTTTGCAAGGTCACACTGAGGTCAAGAGAGCGTAGTTGGCATCCTAAATGTAATATCTACACTGAAACGAGTTATTTGACAAAAGACGAAATACATATTTCGACACGAGTTCCTCACTTAATTCCAAAAGTATGATTTGACCCAGGATGTTATATTTGATTGGCATTAACAAACGCTTCAGTTTTAATAAAACATTTTTCTCGGTGTATATCTATATTTCTTTCAATTTGTTTTTCTTTTAAGTTATATTTTATCATCTTATTCTTCTTTAAAGTAAACTTATTAACATATTTTATTCTTAATCAATATTTTTTCTACACATTTATTCAATACTTTATCATTATCTTCTTCAACTCCATTATATCGCCAACTCTTTAATGCTTAAATCACTGTTTCTAGCTTGCACAAGATTAATGAACGTCCTAGTAGTTTGTCAATAACCGATAAGTTTTTTTCTCGCTTAAAAAAAGAAAGAAAAAAGTACTTGATCGAAACGCCCTCTAAAATAATTTTAAAAACTATATACATATTTTAGGTTATTTTCTTATTTTAACTTTCCCAGAAAGATATAATACATGTATGAAACATACACCAAGTAACATAGTATGGAAATGTTATAGTGGGTTAAGATTAAATGTGAGAAATGTGTTTATATCATGACACATTAAAAAGAATGTATATATTTAAATATGTGTCTGGTTTGTAATTATGGAGTTATTTATGCGAATTCAGTCATTTAATTAAAGATTGTTTGTTTGTTTTTGAATTTCGCACAAAGCTACACGAGGGCTATCTGCACTAGCCGTCCCTAATTTAGCAGTGCAAGACTAGAGGGAAGGCATCTAGTCATCACCAACCACCGCCGACTCTTGGGCTACTCTTTTATCTTTTAATGAATAATGGGATTGACCGTCACATTATACGCCCCCACGGCTGAAATGGCGAGCATGTTTGGTGCGACCGGGATTCGAACCCGCGACCCTTAGATTACGAGTCGATCGCCTTAACCCACCTGGCCATGCCGGGCCTTTAATTATAGGTGTGGTAATACACGACTTCAGAAAATATGTTGAACAGAAGTATAAAACACAGTGTCGTTAGTACTAAAACAGAAAGTACAGAGACATTGAAGTTTTATTGAAACACAGTGGACCCTGACTGTAGTTACCTTGTGTAGTAGTCTCTGTAAGGCTAGTTAGTGGAGTGTATGTTGTGAAAGAACCACTTGAGCTGTATAGGTAGTCTCGTTTGGTGTAGATGTGTTATCTTTATTGGAAGTAAAAAACAAACAAACTGGATTTATCATTTTTTAAAAGGTTTATGTACAATATCCCTGTTTAAAAATGGAGATGGACTTGTTGAAGAAACTTTGTAATTATGCCCGCGCTTTGCTATGTTGTAAAATTATGCAGTGAAATCGATGTAATAAGTGTTTCATTCAAATAGCGTTATCCGGTTTCTAGCGTTGTAAGTCCGCTGTCATACAACTAGGGGGCAAAGCATTTCGTTCTAATGGGTGACAAATTTTCATTTTAAAAATATTACACCAATGGTCATGGTGTAGCTTTATAGGGTCTATGGTAAACACTGTGACCAGGTTCATTTAACAACTACTGACTTGTAGATCTGGTGATGTCCGTCAAGAGGCTTTTCTTATTATGGAAAGGTTTCATTTCTCTGGCCTGCATATTCTGCGCCTAGTGGTTAGATCATTAAATCTTGCTACTTCAGTCTGTTTTCTTTTTAAACACCACGTGAGTATCATCGTTTAAAGTCCAAAACTTAGGTTCGTCAACAATAAGCACACGGAGTGCCACGTGATGAATCCTGAAACGTGAAGTAACGACTCTAGCGAGATGCTTCACTAGATATAAGCTATAAATAGAACTCCAGCTTTGTAGAGCCTAACTTGTACTGTCGAAACCGAGTATTGACCGCTTGTTGCCGGGAAACCCAGCTTTGTTTACCCCGGTTCTCCGCGAGTTTTCTATTTCTAGCCACCGGAGCATCAGCCCTTGAGATAAAAGCATCTTAAATTGCTTATTCAACCCCACACTTGGGTCTAAACTTAGAAAGCTTTCAGCTAATAATGTATGTAATGACAACAGGGAAGCGAAGGCCTGACGAAGAGCTATTACTCACTCACAGGAAAAGAAAGATGTGACGTTTACGCCATGCGTATTGTCACCATTTCTTGTGTTTATTTAGTTTGAGTGTAACTATACTGGCGGGTATAACAAGGGACGAACAAAACATTTTTAACTCACGCTGGCCTCGTGATAAAAAATAAAACGTCCGTTCAGCATGGAGGGTGGAAATATTAAGGTGTCACTTTTGTGAAGTGTGGTCATTGTTGGGTAAGTGTGTGTCGCATACAAAAACGGTGTAGCGTTCATGGTTTTCGACCTCAAAAATACAGTTGTATCCTTACTTGTGAGGAAAAAGTATATAATTATAAACAAGAACTCCACTCGATTAACCTGCAACGTTTAAATATCTTCAAGAAAATATATAAACATATGTTTATATCCAGTATGGTAACACGGTTGTGGACGTAAACTCTGCAACTATAAGGTATTCGATAAGCATAGGTTCATGACACATTATCATAGGTCAATACCTCTTGTAGCAATCAGTGTTTTAAATAAGATGTCACTTTGTCAGAGATCAAGGCGTCATTGGTTTGGTTTGGTTTTTGAAATTTCGCACAAAGCTACTCGAGGGCTATCTGTGCTAGCCGTCCCTAATTTAGCAGTGTAAGACTAGAGGGAAGGCAGCTAGTCATCACCACCCACCGCCAACTCTTGGGCTATTCTTTTACCAACGAATAGTGGGATTGACCGTCACATTATAACGCCCCCACGGCTGGGAGGGCGAGCATGTTTGGCGCGACTCAGGCGCGAACCCTCGACCCTCAGATTACGAAGCGCACGCCTTAACGCGCTAGGCCATGCCAGGCCCGCATCAAGGCGTCAAGTAGCAATTATTTATAGAATCGCGATACCTAATAAAGGATTGAAAACTGAAGTAGCGATTTATCGTCTTTAAACCAAATAACACCTGAAAGAGATAAAGATCCTACGTACTAAAATTATCCAAACTAAAGGTGAACGAATTCACAGAAATTCATTTATTTTATTACACACCTTTAGCGTGAAAAATGGATATAGTCTAGCGATTGACTAGTTGACATTATAACAGATTTCAAGTCCTTTGATAGTTAACTAAGTTTTCTTACGAATTTATTTCAGTCCAAAAAACAAATCAAAAGTAATAAGTAACTTTCTTGCCATTACTTGAACTCGGCAAAAAAAGTATAACACTTTTATTTTGATTTTTAAAACCATTATGTCTAATCAGTGTAAATGGCATTATAATGAACTTACCTACACGTTTTCCAATGTTGTATCAGTGTTACATTTGAACACCAAAATGGCAGACCTTTCACCAGATCAGTTAATACAAGGTACTTAAAGTTTCCTGTGAAAAGAGACTGTTGCTGCTATTTTACTGAATATCAAACGTATTTTCTGTTTGTTTGAAGTTAAGCACAAAGCTATACAATGTACTATGTGTGCTCTTCTCACCACGGATATAGATCTCCTTATGGCTAATATATCTTTTTGTGAATAATATGCACAATAATCTATAGATGGCGCTATATGTATTGTGTTGGATGCACTATTGTTATATTTTCTATATAAAATATTTGTGACATTAGCGGCTTGGTATCTACACAAATGAAACTATTCAATATATATATATAAAAACGTTGTGGAAAGCACTTTGTAAGTATGCTCTGTACAGATACTGTTTGTTTGTGAACACAGATCAATTGACATATTGTAGTGAGAATTCTCTGTACAGATATTGTTTGTTTACGGACAGAGATCTTTTGACATATTGTAGAGAGCATGCGCTGAACAGAGATTGTTTGTTTGTGGACACATACATACCAGCTACTTGTTTTAGTGTAAAGAAAGTGCTTGTGTAGATTCATAGCTACTGATATTTGGTCAAGATAGTTCACTGTAAAAAGTACTTTAGTTATTGTATAAATAGATCTGTTAAGGAACATGTGAAGATGTGCTATATGATTACGACATATATACATGTATATATATTCTCACAGTGTGTTAAAGTGCATATTAAGTTACATTGAGTGTGGTGGATATAATGCACTGGATAAAACCATATTATGGTGTCACGGTTTATTACGTAACAATATATTTAGTCAGGCTACGTGTTCTAGATTGGGAAATTAGATGAGTACCATGTGTTATAAATTTCCAACACCTACAACAAATAACGTAACTAAATATATTGTTACGTAATATACGTCCAGGTGGAAAAAACGTTAAAACAGGCTTTTGATAACCATCATGGACAGCCCATTGTGTTCCCTAACAGCTGGAAACAAACAAACAAAGCTTTGTTATTTTTATATTTATACAAGTGTGAGAAATCAGTTGGATAGAACAGTAACTAGATGGTTGTGACAAATGGAGTTCAGTTAGACGGGATTAATGTCATAAGTGGGGAACTCCGGGGTTCACTTTGAAGACCTTTACTCTTTTGGTTCACATAACTGAAGGAATGGTGAACAAAGTGGATCCAGTAACTTTAAGGTGTTTCAAGGGAAGCCTTGATAAACTTTTCAGTGGTAGAGGTTGGCTGTGGGTGTTGTAGATGTAGAAGACTAGATAATAAACATTATTGTATTACATAACAACATATTTAGTCATGGTACGTGTTGTAGATGTGGAGAACTAGATAAGAAACATTATTGTATTACATAACAACATATTTAGTCATGGTACGTGTTGTAGATGTGGAGAACTAGATAATAAACATTATTGTATTACATAACAACATATTTAGTCATGTTATGCATTGTAGATGTTGAGGACAATATAATAACCATTGTATTACATAACAACATATTTAGTCATGGTACGTGTTGTAGATGTGGAAGACTAGATAATAAACATTATTGTATTACATAACAACATATTTAGTCATGCTACGTGTTGTAGGTGTGGAATACTAGATAATAAACATTATTGTATTACATCACAACATATTTAGTCATGTGTTGTAGATGTGGAAGACTAGATAAAAACATGTGAGTATGCATGTGGGCTTGCAACACTATAAGTTGGGTTTTGATACCCGTGATGGGCAGAGCAAAGATAGCCTATTGTGTAGTTTTGTGCTTATCTACAATCACGGACTAGACAATAAACTTGTTATATTATCTGCTGCTGATGTGGGAACATGGATAATAACCAGTTATTGTATATAATAGCTGTTTCATTTTTTTCCGTTATATCAATGTCCGGATTCCGCAATACAACAGTATTTGTTTCTCTTTTGCTGCTATACTGCAAATGTTACATTTTTTTGTAGTTGAGTAATATTTGTTTCCGTTTTGCTGATATACCAGAAATGTTAACTTTTTTTTAGTTGAATAATAATTCAAGTTGGATGATAGCATTTTTTTCCTATTATATCAGAGATGTTCGAATTTTACAGTTCCTGCAACAGTTGTATGAAAACAAATGTCTTTCATAGTGATTTGTTTTTATTTTTAAAATTATAATTCTGTCCGTTTTTGTGTCAATCTAATTCGATATGCGCAGTTGATCCATGTTTGTTTGTTTCACAATAACCATCAGTGAATCAGTTTTCTGTCATTTTTAACGAATAAATACAGAAACGTGCGCTTATTTAAATTCCACGCGTCTCCGACATTGCTTCACACACCCGTCAAGCGTTGGTTCCTTTAGTAAATCAGCTGTTCCTGTTGTACTTTTTACGTGCAGTTCTTGAAATTATGGCGCCCAGGACGACAATATCAGCCGTCCAATTTAAAGATTCGGTTAGACAATAAAAGCAACTCGGGTTAGTGTCGCCGAGATATAGCTATGTGCCCCCAATGTCTAAGTATCTGAATTTTCCTCTGAGACGATAAATTACTGTCTTGAATTAGCTTAGCAAAAACTTATTTACTTAGAGTTTTGCACGCGCTATTCTCAGGCATCTTTGGTTTCTCATATATTTTATAATGACGAACGTAATACGGCTTCGTTTATTCCATCTGGTCGTTGTTCTCTGACGTTTTAAAACTTGAGGCTTTGGTATGTCAAGTTTAATTGTAGCTTTGAAAGAGAAACATTTTTGCGACAGAAATAAGACCCGTTATTGCTACTTAACCAGGCTCGGACGAAAAACCTTTGCAACAAGGCGCCACCTACACTAGGGCGCGTCTAGCTGTGTCCTTGAACTGTTTTTTTGCTCAATCTTCAAATTCAGGACTTATTTTTATTTCCTTTACTACTGCAAGGATCTATATAATGAGTGGTATTTCTTGTCATGACACCTAGTATAAAGAAACTGACCAAAATACATGTGAAAGTACTAATTTATTATTATTTTTTTCTATGGAACATAAGTAACCTTATTGGGTTGCTAATTATATATTTTTTTTCTTTTTCTGCGTGCTTGTGTAATTAGACACCCTGTAATAAAAAAAAAATCATACATCCGGAAGCAATGTAGTTCATAACTAATTTACAAAAATGTTGTAAATAAAAAACAAACTTATTTGATTTGTAGTTCTAGGGTTAATTGAATTATTTGATGTGGCATGTATGTTAAAAACTTTTTTTTCCCTTAAATGAATGCTGTTCGATAGAGACTTGAATTGAACCTACTTTCATTTATCAATTAAGAAGTTTAACTTTGGCCAAAACTTGCAAAGTGAAGTTAGGCATTTATGTTTTTAAACCAACATATAAAACTGTACGTAGTAATTTCCCCCTCTGCCATTTGAAAACATTCAGTTTTAATGTCTGTAGCAAAGTGCCCTTACTGTTTGTCCTTCCTACAATACAGACATTACTGACTGTTGTATTTTTCAATTTTTTTTTAGATATTTAACCTTATTTTACTCTTTTCAATTGATTTATCGTTTTAGACCCTCTCCCATTTTCAACGTTGATGTTACTAAACGTAAAATTTTGAATTTTACTTTCTGTAAACAATCTCCAGTTCTGTACTTTTGCTGTTAAACATTGTCTCTCTGAAAATTCCCTTTCTATTTCGGGCTGACCTATATCAGTGAATAGTTCACGTTACTATCTGGAGGTGGGGAATAAAGTAGTGAAGTCACTGGGTTACCAGTCTTGGCGCAACATTACACACACGCAAGTGGGTTTTTCTTCCCTCGGGTATTTGGAATGCGAAACCTGTAGAGTCATTATCTATAATACTTAGCCCCTCCCATTAGCCTTGACGTCACCAGTATGTCCCTGTTATTTGGTATTTTCGCATTGGTTATTAATATTAATAATAAATAACTTTCTTTTTCTACTCAGTAATACTGTAAATGTGTTCCACATATCGCGACATGAGTTGTAAATCTGTAAGTTATTGACTCAGATTACAAATAGGTTCAGAATTTACATTCACCCGAGATATCAACTAACCGTAAAATGTCTAGTTTGTATCTACTTATATTTACCTTAGATGTTAACTAACCCTAAAATTTATGCTGTTTCTACTTACATTTACCCGAGCCCGGCGTGGCCAGGTGGTAGGGTACATGTCTTTTAATTAGGGTCGCGAGTTCGAGTTCCCATCATATCATGGCTGCCCTTTCAGTGGTGGGGGCGTTATAATGTAATAGTCAATCTCACTACTCGTTGGTAAAAAGGTATCTCAAAAGTTGGCGGTTGGTGGTGGTGATTAGCTACTTTCCCAATTTCTTACACTGTTAAATTAGGGAAGGCTAGCGCAGATAGCCCTCGTGTAGCTATGCGCGAAATTAAAAAAACAAAGAAACAAAGTAAAATGCATACACAATCAAAATAAACACAACTAGTAGTATTCACTAAGTTAACTAAACATAAAAAACACAACTACAGATCTTTATGAATGGAGAACTACTTCAGACTGCTACATCTGCAAACTTTTAGGACTTACATTCGACTCAAAACTAACGTGGGTAAACCACATAAATAATATTAGAACAAAAATTTGGCGAATAACAAACTATGCTAGGAGTCTTAAGTGGTAAAAACAGTGGAGCAATGGCAGATAACATCATAAAAATATATAAAACGTACATTAGACCCATCATTGACTATGCAGCCCCTGCATGGATAAAAGCAAGTAAAAAAACTACTTCAAACAAAACTACAAATGATACAAAATACATACAACTGCTTATAAAGTACCCAGAACAACATCATCTGAATTCATGCATAAATACGCACACACAGAAACAATAGCAGATAGACATAGTACAATAAACTATTCTGACAAAAACTGGAGAAAAAATGAACTAGTAAGTGAACTTGACAGGTACTGTTTACATGATGAGGATAGACCTAAGCACCTTTCCCCAGTGAATGTATATTTTCTAAATAAATAAATAAAAGGCCACCTATAAACTAGACTCCACATTAGTTTAGGGGTTAATTACTAAAAATTGAAAGGGTTTTTTATGTAAGTGCTTTATAGTTAATACCTAATTAATGAAAATGCAAATAATTATGGAACTATAAAGATACATTATTTATTTGCACCAAGTGTTTGTGTAGATTGTGTATGGACATTGTCCTGAAAGGGTCTGAGTAAGTCCAGGTTACTCTGGCCCTCGTGTACAATACATAAATACACTTGACAGTTACAAAACTGACCCTCCTGGGTAGATAAACATCAATACCCAAACACCTATAAGAGAGAGAGCGAAATGCATACACAACTCAACTATAGTCAGTAGGTGACCGCCCAGTGATAGTTACAATTTTTTTAGTTTTTGCAATACAAGTCAAAATTGAATGAATAAACAAATTCGTAGGTCCATAATAGATGAATGCAATCTCAATTGATAGATTTTAAAAGGTCGGAGGACCAGCCATTTCTGATAGTTTGTCCTGGTTTTTAAACACTAGCAACAGGAATATTTTAGTCGACATTACAGTGTACAGTTCATTGCATGGGCTAGATGTCAAGATATGACAGGAATCTTTCAACGTGTTTAATGAGTAAGAGATGTAACGTTTGTTGTTAGAGCACTTGGAAACAGGAATCTATTTTCTCAGAAGAGTTAGATTACTAAATC
The DNA here is from genome assembly GCF_004210375.1 of Tachypleus tridentatus. NCBI lineage: Eukaryota > Metazoa > Arthropoda > Merostomata > Xiphosura > Limulidae > Tachypleus > Tachypleus tridentatus. The sequence continues at coordinate 51,384,596 of NC_134830.1, forward strand.
TAACCTGATGCGTAAAAATGGGGCTAACACTATACAAAAAGATAACATCAGATAAACGATTAAAAACATTATCCATCTGTTCGTGAGAAATTGCAACCTATTAGTTTATATCCTGGGTCGGTTTTATCGTAAAAGTTCACAAATTTAACCAAACTATCAATTTAACATTTTAATTATTAAGAAAAAGAAAACAACACGAAAACGTACATGTTCAGACCAACGGATCATCACCAGTCAGTTGGTTTCTTTGCACTTATGATTATATTTTCATTACATTTTAGCGTGTGACTCTTGTTTTTAGAGTCACTGTGACCAAAAAAAGTCATGGACTCACAAGAAGTTTCAAGGATAATTTAAAACATTATTTAAAGGACAGTCGAGTCCGTTTGAATCTATGGTTAACTCCTTATGTTCTACTTTAAGATGGTATGTGTTTAAAAAGCCAGTCGGGTCCATATGATTTCAGGGTTATCTTTGTATGTCAGACTTTTAGATGGAATGTGTTTCAAAAGCTAATCAAGTTCATATGATTCCAGGTTAGGGTGTTATGTTGTAACATGAAATTTTCCAGTGAAGACTGTTTATCGTTGTATTACAGGATGATTCTAAATCACTAAATCTTGCACCACATTTGACAATATTTCTTTTCCCTCACAAGCTCACAATTCAACAGATACAGATTTATTGACAAAAGGTTATCAGTGAAAGTCACGTGTAATATATAATAATTAATGTATCCACCAGTCTGTGTAAAGAAATTTAAATAAACCTGTTTTCACATCCTGTGTATATAGATGGATTACGCAGTATCATCGACGCAACTCTGACCGAATAGGGTTATAGGTTGGTAACAGATCATTTAGTTTCGGGATCTTTGCTGATGAGGTACAAAGAGTGTAACAGATGATAACATAATGCACGTTGTTTACATATATATTAATTTGGTTTCTCTACTTTACGTAATACAAGGCTTTCAACTTGTATAATGTTTGGTATTTTTAGAAGTGCGATTGTTCTACACCTACTTTATTAGAATTTTCTATAGTCGCCACTTCAGTGAAACCCTGATTTTTCTGAGTGGACAGTTCTTTGTAGCGAGATAAACCTTCTCCATAAATATCAGGATTTGTTTAATTAATTTGTACATTCTTTGATCACTTATACTTACTTATCTCTGAACAGTAATTTATTCATACGGCACCTTCTAATTGAGCAACTTCCTTACATGTTACATTATGTAACAAAATTTTTACTTTTTCTTGTTCCTGGGAAGAAAGTGTTATTTCCCAATTGCTTATGCCTAAAGTAAATGGAAAAGACCTATTTTTCTCTTCAAACTTTGCTTTTATGACTTGGGAGCGTATAACGAGAATATGATGAGAGACTATATTTGAGGGATGATGCGTAAAAGTGATTTACATTACAGTCGCAAATCTCAAAAAACTACTCACTTCTAAACATTTTTGTTCATTTCTGTATAACTTTAGTATAAATACATGTAAATATTGATTCATATGTTGTTTTATTCAGACCTTATGTAAATGAAAATATGCAATTTTGCCAGTTTTTACA